>NW_028318142.1:1350000-1620000 GCF_062004578.1 Staurois parvus
TCTGTTAATGAAAGCAGCAAATTAAAAAAAATTGAAAACTGTTTTTGAAAGTACATCACCATTTAAAATCCTATATGAGATTTTAGTGATTGGGTTTACATGCACTTTAAAGACCATTGACTCTGGAGATAGGTGTGATAAATACCCCCTCGTGTGCTACTCATCTGTTAGATGTGGTGGGGGTGAGGCACTAGATAATAATCCACTACTAATAGTAAAGACGTTCTTAGTGGAGTAAAATGGCATAGGTTTGAAGGCTCTCCACAAAGTGAAGACGACTGAAAAAATTGGGTAATGTAACAAAAATGTAAGTTGCAGTGCCATGCCACTTGTAAAAGGTCCAGATCAGGGGCGGACTGACAACTCATGGGGACCCCGGGCAATAGGAAATCATGGGGCCTCTGTGTCCTTGCCCAAACTCAAAAAAGCCTATAAAAAAGGTACCAGGGGCATCTCATGGGGCCCTCTACTGACCCCCCGGGCAATAAGGGATCATGGGGCCCCTGTGTCCTTTCCCAAACTCAAAAAGGCCTATGAAAAAAGTACCAGGGGCATCTCATGGGGCCCCCTACTGACCCCCCGGGCAATAAGGGATCATGGGGCCCCTGTGTCCTTTCCCAAACTCAAAAAAGCCTATGAAAAAGGTACCAGGGGCATCTCATGGGGCCCCCTACAGACCCCGGGCCCTTGGGCAGGGCCCGAGTTTCCAAATGGTCAGTCTGCCTCTGGTCCAGGTATGACTTAATAAGAGTCAAGGATACAATCAAAAGATTAGCCAACGCCTTTCGGGAACCAAAACCACTCACCTTTATCAGGGTTTGATACTGAAAACAATATAAATGGAAGAGAAGTAAATTGGAAGTAAATAGGAGTCTTGATGGTATTTTTTCCGGTATGATTACAAGTAGCTCCACCAGAAAGGGTGCCAACAAACAATTCAGGAGCCCAACAATGATTAATGGAAGACCATGAAAGGTACAAGAAACATCCAATGCATCCATCTCTATCCTCCTTTTCCAGGGCCTAATTAAATTGAAATTGTTTAGGAATGCAGAAGTGGCTCAGTCACCAGGGTTTGTTTGATTATCGTGTGAAAAATCCAATATGAAAAGGATCAGTGAATCAACATTTCAGACTTTCAGTGAAACACAAAAAGAGGCTTCCAATGCACCTACAGCTATGACTCCATACCTGGGATGGAGGCTTACAGTTGAATTTGTAAATTGCCCTGCATGGGCAAAGCTCAGACCAACTTTAAGCTGCCCACACATGTTACAGTCTGATTGTACAATCTCCTTTACATTTATTACCAGCTATGCAGTGCAGGGCCTGAATAAATATAAATTGAACAGATTGGTTTAGTAGACTTGCTAAATTTAAAAGATGATCATAAAAAGTATTGTAAGTTAGAATGCAACATGCCTGGCAGCTGGATCCTGAACAGTAGATCAGGAACCCATCTGCATGGAGGCTCAAGATCATCTGATCCCCATCTGCAGAAACTACTATTTTGCCCACCCCAAAAAAGAGGGGCTCACAGTGAAATCAAGATAAAGAGAAAAACAACAGACACCCTATAATGTAGTGATGATGGCCAGTAAGGCACATAAAGATAAGAGTTAAGTGTGTATCAGATCAAAAGTGCATAAGAAAGAGTATTGACTCACATCTGCTGAGGTTGCGAACAACCACTGTAAGTGCTACACGCAACCTTGAATATGCGCATGTGGGGAAAACCTCTGTCTCCATGCAGTTCTTTAGGAAACATGGTCACAGCCAGTTTCCCTGGGTTGGTCCAAATCTGGTACTTATGGACTGATAGAAAACATTAGGGTTGATTTACTAAAACTGGAGTGCGCAAAATTTGGAGCAGCTCTCCATAGAAACTAATCAACTTCCAGGTTTTATTGTTAAATCTCACTGAACTAAAGTTAGAAGCTGATTGGCTACTATATACAGCTACACCAGATTTTGCAGTCTCCAGTTTTAGTAAATCAATTCCAATGTGTTGTGGAGGTAAAAAATGGCAGCGATGTGCTAAAAAAATGTTAGTCAATAAAGCTTAGACAATTATTGGTGGTTGATGTGAAAAAGTTACATTTATTAAACACTCATATTTTCTACGTCAACTGATATTCATATGAGCTTTATCTGTCCATTTTTGGGGGCACCACTGCCATTTAATGTGGTTTTTTTAACCTTCCCTACACAATATGATCACCAAAGTCAGCCAGCCAGTGAGTTTGTAACAGTTTTTTCACGTGGACAACTTTCACTCTGTCTAAAGCATTAAGTCTTCTCTTTCCTCCTGCAGAAAGCCAAGGAGATCAGCATGACGAGCAGATCGCTATACAAAAAGGTAAAATATTTGACACATAACAAAACTGCAAAATAAAGTCTGCTTACATAGCTTTGAAGTTCTTCTGGCCATGAAGGTGTTAAACAAGCCGATCTGCACTTACTTTAATAAGGCAAAGAAAAATGTGCCGATAAACAGTGAGTTCTGATTGGTTGCTTTGGATTACACAAATATACACCTCGCCGTGAGATCCGTTATAAATTGCTGTGATAGTTCATACCTGTTACCGGCAAAACTAAAAAGCTCAGCTCAAGCACCTTCACGTAGAACGCTTACATGAGCACATGGGTTTTGTGTGCCTTCCCATACATCTTCCTTGTTGTCGTCTATTTTGTCTCCTTTCATCAAGATTGTTTCTATAGAAACAGAACAGTATCCGCAAGACATGTCTGTTCTAAGAGAAGAAATATATATCCCTAACAAAGTTCTTAATGCCAAGTCTTGGCAAGAGACAGAGATGTCTCGGAGTTTCATGTGCCGGGTATTGAAATGATCCACGTTCATATTCGTGGACTCATTACCGCTGCTGACACAGATGTGCCCTCCTGTTGGAGGTTTACAGCTTTGTGTCTGGCATCAAACGCATGCTAGGAAGGGGTTGGTTCAGCTGCTGAATTAGGAGCTTGCTCTAAGCACCATGTGAGACAGCTTGGTAGATGGACCAGCTGAGCAAGATGAAGACTGTAGTTCAACAGCAGCTGGAAAAATCACAGGTTCCTCTGTGCTGGCATGGCATCAAAAGACATTGAGAAATTGGAATTACTAAGAAGCAGTTACCTCCTAGTGACCATATCAATCTCTCTATTCATTACTGCAGACTATATGAAGGCACTTTGTCAATGGAAAGTGCCTAAAGCTGTATTAAACCTCAAAACAAATTATATTATAGTGCAGCTTACCAGTTCTTACATGTGGCGGTTGCATTTGTTTTCTATTTTAGGCTTTATTTTCACTTGTTGATCTGGCCAGTAAGTCTGTTATTTTGCAACTTACTTTAACAGACCAAGCTGTCCAGCAAATAATTAGCAGTTAGAGGGTGACACAAACCATCTAACAAAGACAGGAATGCTTACAATGGTCAGCTTTTATTCATGTATGTAAAACCTTTAACCAAAGTAAAAACAAAAATTGTTCCTGTAACTGATTAAAAATGTTAGCTTGAGTTTAGGTTTGTTAGTGACGTCCATTCATCACTATAGTCTCCCCAAACTGACAATGCTGCTGTCCAAAAGGCATCTCCATTGCTCCTCCATCCAGAGTGGAGACAACCTAAAACAAGAAGTGTGTTATGGGCTGGCAAGAAGTGTTACTGATTGGATCACCGGGTGAAAATAAAGGGAAAAAAGTGGAATAGAAAATAAACGCCTGAAGCCATGACATTTAAGGCTTGGTAATCTGCAATGGATGACATTTTTGTTTTGGGGATTAATACTGCTTTAATGTCTTCCTAACAGAAATTAGAAGGTTAGTTCACACAAGGATGGTATTATCAATTACAGGATAGGATCTAGAACAGGACAATTGAATCGCACACTTTCTTCTTCTGTTTCGGGCTCTGTCCCCTAGCACATGCACTGCAAGGCTTTGTAATAGTATCTCACTCTACCTCCTGCTTTCCCTGGAATGCAAAATAAGAGAGAACTCTAACAATCAGTGGGAGAGCCTCCTACAGTGGCTGTATCAGGTGCCAGCAGTATTCGCCCATTTTAATATACATATCAGGGGCGGACTGACAACTCATGGGGCCCCTGGGCAATAGGGGATCATGGGGCCCCTGTATCCTTGCCCACACTCAAACCACACCCAAAAAAGCCTATGAAAGGTACCAGGGGCATCTCATGGGGATCTCTACTGACCCCGGGCCCTTGGGCAGTGCCCGAGTTCCCAAATGGTCAGTCTGCCCCTGATACATATATAAAACACATGTTTGATATTTTGCTAGAAAATTTTTAGAACCCCAAAGCACTATAGATTTTCTAAAAGCAGAGGCCCTGGAAAATAAAATGGTTGCTCTTGCAATTTTTTTTTATGTCACACAATATTTGCCCAGCCATTTGTCAAATTTTGAGGAAAAAATACGCTTAAATGCATTTGAGTGCATGCAAACACTATATAATACCCATTTTTTTGGCAAAATATAAAAGTTGATGTTGTGTCAAATAAATAGATACCACAACATGTCAGGATTTAAAATTGTGCATGCCTGTGAAATAGTGATAAACTACTAACTTAAATTGTCCATAGGCATCTCTGTAAAAGCCTTTACAGGTTATCAGTTTAGAGTTAAACAGGAGCTCTGGCATGAGAATTATTATGTCTGCATATGCATGCAAGCATGGGGGGATGGGGGTGCTTTTTATTTTTTTACTACTATTTTATATTTCCTATTTTTGCTATCACAAGGAGTATATAAACCCCTTATGATAGCTTTGGGCAGCAGGTATGGTTTACTGAAAACAGAATAAACTCTCTAGCACTCCAGGGATCAATGCCACAGGAAAGCCAAGGACACCAGGACCAAATTTGTCTATGGATAGCCTTTCGGAGATGCTGCCCTCCTCAGATAGAGAAATCAACAACTGAAAAAAGAGCAAACAGGTGGTGCACACTCCTAGTACAGTATCCAAGGTTTATTATAGTATAAAAGGGGATGAAAACATACTCACAAACATAGCATGAAAGTAAAGCTTAGTAGAATGGTGGAGATGGCCATAGCAATGGCGGGGTGTCCGACTATTAGTATGGTCGGCTAGCTGACGTGTTTCAGGGACGAGTCTTTTTCCTCAGAGCTGGTGACCAAGGGAAAGGGACTCATCCCCGAAATGCGTCAGATAGCCGACCATACTGACAGTCGAACACCCCGCCATTGCTATGGCCATCTCCACCATTCTACTAAGCTTTACATTCATGCTGTTTGTGAGTATGCTTTCATCCCTTTTTATAGTATAATAAACCTTGGATAATGCACTAGGGGTGTGCGCCTCCTGTTTGCTCTTTTTTTTTATGGTTTACTGAAATATCAGGGGTCGCTGGTGTCTCCCTTGCCCTTCAAAGCATGTGATCAATCACAGATCAGTTTCATCAGATGCTTCTCTGGCTGTACTGTGGAGGGAAACACAGCTCAAACTGAAAGTGGCTAAATCCTTGTTGCATCCAACTTCATTAGTCACAGAGGAGATGGGGGACCGTATGTTCCTCCATCAACTCTGTGCGCAGCTGACCCCAACCAGCCTACAGAATTCTTGGGCTTCCCATTGGAATGGGAGAGCCTGGGAATGGTGGCAGGAAGGGGGGTCCTTCCGAGCACTGTAAAAGTGATCAGGTGGCTGTAAGGCTGCTCAGATCACTTTTGTATAAAGCTGATTACTGGAAGAAAATTTTGATATGGTGATCATGACTGCACAATTGCATATATTTATTTTATACAGCACCCTCCTAGTTTAGCTGGTGGGAGCTAGATCCTGATGGCTAGTGAGGAGCTGATTAGCAGCTCAGGGGAGATAATCAGAAGGGTCAAATTCTCGTCAGGGATGAGAGACTCTGCAGGCCAGCCCCTCTGGAATTTCCCCCTACTGTGAGGCTTTCGGAGGAGGGCCTTGGAGGCAGTGGGTAGATCTGAGGAGTGATTGGCTGCACTTTTGAGGGACCTCAGCCAATCCCCAACAGGAGGCGTGGAAAGGGGCTGGACTCCCTTAAAAGTGTTGGAGCCTGCTCAGTAGCAGGAGTGTGGAGAGTTGAGTGGAAGGAGGAGAGGGGAAGATGTGAGGTTGAGGTGGAAGGCTGCCAGGAGGCTTAGTGAGATGAGGCCTGCCTGCGAGCATGAAACTGGAAAGGAGGAAACCTCAGGACTCACTGGCCCCCTGAGAGAGGACCACCTGTATGGCAGGGAAGGAGCAGCCCAGCTGAAAGTCCTGTTAGCAGCAGCCATTCTGCAAGTGGTACAGGAGAGGATCTAAGTGAGTACACTTGGTGGGAAACCAGATTAACCCTCTGCTAGTGACTGTACACCTTACTTAAACAGGAGCCAGACCCCTGCTCAGGAAGAAAGTCTCCAGATTGCTGGGTGAAGAGGAGTTCATCTAAGGTCTGGGGTAGTACAACTGGAGCTACTGGCTAGAGCTCCAACACTGACTGTGTCAGAGAGGAGAAGCTGTGAATAGTTCAGGAAGGTTTCCTCGGATTTCGGTTCCCTTGGGCATCCTATACCCTTACCCCATCCAAGTTTAATCCTCTCAATAAAATAACAAAATGAACGCTCAAGGTTTGATTTCTGTCTATGGATGAAAGCTTGTGTGGAAAATGCTCACTGAGGGGCTGTGCAGCACTGTAGGGGGACCCAAATTCATCAGCAACCCCTAAGGGGGTAGTGCTACATATATATATGCCTAAGGGCAGAAAGCTGTTAATACAAAATGGAATTAATGATATTTCTAAATGTGTGGAGCTTTAAATGAGAGGGGAGGGGCAGACCATAAGCACAGAAGAACCACAACAAAGTGCAGCATGATGTGATCAACCCAAGCTTAATGAGGACAAAGAATTCATCACTTCATGCAGTGCCGTAGTTCTGTGTGTAGTTTTGTTGTGAACGGATTCTATGACCTTGCGCTTTGAATTTTTTTTATGAACATCAAAAAAAAATGTAAAAAAAGAGAGACAGGCTGAAAAACTGCCCTGTGCCCCTAGCCTAATTCTCCTGGTGGCTACACAATGAGAAAGAGAGGAAAGCATGTTTCAGCTACAATATCCCCTTACCTAGCTGACAGCCGGCATTCCAGAAGGGCTGTGGGTTGTAATTGCTGGAATCCACTCTGTAGGATGAAGGGTAGATGCGAGAGAGCTGGTGCTGGTTGAATCGAACAAACTGCGCTGGCTTCTGCTGAAGGATTTGATGTGCTTTTGTCTCGCTAAATGAAGAAACCTGCCAGCTGCAAGATACTGTGGAAAGAAGAAAGGCAAAACATGCAATGATCATCACTTCAATTCAGTGCAGTCTGGCATAGGGTTGTTCCTACTGTCCTGAGAGGTCTTGTCATAATAGTACAGCATGAGAAATGTTGCTATGCTGGTCAGTGACTTTAATACAAACACTACAGGATAACAGTGGTCTAGAAAGGCTTGTTATGTGGAGTTGGAATCTCTGTCCCCAATTCTTGTATGTAGAAAAATTTCAGATGACCAAATATGTGGTCTTCAAATGTTCTCTCGAGCTTAGAAAATATACTGAGCATTCTGACTCACTGTCTCTTCTAATGTTAGACACCAGGTTCTAGAAAGAGCCAGGATGTAAGTTTGCAAATATATGGAATAATTCAGCCAGGCTTCATGGGTGACAGAAAAGGCCTACAGGTATGTAATTTACATTAAGCAATATTTCTACAAACAACACAGTGTATTTATACTACCAGTGTCTCTTGCCTGCATGGACCAGTTTATGTAAAAAGTGAATTTAGGTCCCTTTCAGATGAGGCAGACTCCATCAAGCGGATCTGTCTGCTCAATGGGGGATCTCACTGCTGATCCCTGTTATACAGACGGATGACAGGTCTGTGTCCGCTCTGCTATGCAGAGTGGACACAAACACAGCCCGCTGTTCTCTATGGGGTTGTCAAATGGCAACGGACCGCCTGTCTGTTTCCATCCAACTGTCATCTGCTCCAATCCACCAGATGGATGGGGAATGGATCTCCATCCATCTGTTTTTAGCAGACAGGATCAGATCGGATGCCTGCGGGTGTCAGCAGACACATGTCCACTGACATCTGCCCCTCCATAGATAGCTATGGAAGGTCGAATCGAGTCCACCTGAAAAACCTACAGACGGACCCGATTCATCTGGCAGTATGAAATGGGCATAAGTCTTTAGTTATACTAGCAGATCAAACTTCTCTCCCTGCCTCAGCTGGACAACCCATAGGTAAAGCTATGTGAAGTTATGATAAAACCTTCATATTGAAGTCAGTAGAGGTTTAGATCTACTTGAAGGTAAAGAAAATGGCAACAACCCATCTGTTAGAGGAAAAAATGCTTTTGGGTGATTTTACTGTGCACAGGACCATTTTGTGTGGGCCAAAGAGGTCTAGTGGTGGCATTTTGACACAATTCTTGAATAGTGCTTGGGATGCAGATATTGTACATACTGATAGCAAACATTAGTTTCCAAAGTTTTTTGGCCCATTAAGTATTATTTGTTTAATGATCATAAATTCTGAACCTTACCTATCAAGATGACACAAGGCTGCTGTTATTGTAACCATGACAGATCAAGGGCATGTAATAGCAGAGTGAATTTATAATATATGTTTAGGAAAGAGAACAGTGTTCTGTAGAATACAAGGGAAGGGCAAATAAAGAGGGAGGAAAGGTTTTGGCAGAAAACACAGATTTGTAGTTAAGCTCCTCAAAGTGGTTGTAAAGGCTCAAAGGCTGAATTCTATGCATGAAGGCAAAAAATCTGTTCAGGTTTCCTAGTGCATTCTTTCATTTTATTAACTTTGACTGCTCAAGGGGGAGGTTTTTTTCCCCCGAAACACATTGGCTGTATTTGACGTTCTTAATCATTAAATATTTCAAAACGTTCTTCAAGTGACATGAACTTTGGGACCAGGTGTTCCTCAGTACACATCCAAGAATCTACCATCTGGAGATCTCTGTCACCATTAGAAATGTAGCAGCCTAGGACCAGAACCTATGATATGTTTTACCCACAGATTTGCTTCTTTGAAGGAAAAAAATCACATCCATCGGAACCAACCTTCACTTCTATTGGTCCAGTGCCAACACACACACTAACATGCAATTCAGGACTCTAGTAGCCTGTAGTACAAGACTTTAACACAATGTGGTTTTGGCAGTCGTTAAGAAAGTCAGATTGTTTTGGATGCATTTGTAAGTCAATCATTTCATTTTGTTACATTTGTTATACTAGAATGTTTCATTTTCAGAATTCATTTTATATATTCAGATTTGTTTTGTATATTCATTGTTCTGAATCAACTTGTATTTTTGGAAGTAATTTTAGAAGATTCAAATTCATTCATTATGTCAACATGCTATTTCAGCGACTTACTTGAGACTTTATTGCCACTTGCTTGCGACTTTGATGTTTTGCAACTTCAGCTTTGGCTAATCATCACAATGCAGAGTGTGACAGAAATGACTTAACATACAAAAGCTGAAGTTGCAAACTAATTAAATTAATGAATACAAATGAATTTGTTGTTTTTGTTATAGTTTATTTTGGATTCATTGAAATTCGTAACAAAACGAATCACACATGTCTATTGAGGGGATTTCCCATAAATTTCTATGGGGACAGGAAGTGATCTGAAATACAGACACAGACAAAATCAGGGCACATTTTTATCATTATGGACAAGGTTAGAGATTTTAATTTTTTTTTTTTTTTAAAGTTTTTGCCCTCCTATCCTGATGACAACCATAACCCTATTTCTTGTACAAGTGTCACAGGGATAGGAAGTGAAAAAGACTCCCTCTAATGGGTCAATTACGTAACCCTTTTCCTTTCCAAAGGACCCAAAAGAAAAAAATATATTTTGCTGGAGTCATTAAATAAAAGTCTTTACAATAAACTAGATCAGTTTAGCACTTGCAGTGGCTTACACTTACTTTCTGTATCCACATCATGGATACCAACCGACTTTGTGTATTTCACCAAATCTGACAGCGCCCTGGAAAGCTTCATTGTCTTCTTTTGCCTGTTCATTCTAAGAGACAAAAAGATCATTCATTATTATCCAGTATGGGGTTTGAATAAGTTATTAGAGCATAAAAAGACAGCAGATGATGTCTTCATACCTGCTATAATGTACAGACGCTCTGGCCAAGCTTCCCTGCCGTTCCAGACTATCATCACCTTCTTCTAAACTTGAACACTTTTTAATACGTCCACCTTTTTTCTAAAGCAGAAAAAAAATACTCTGTTTAGATAAAACCTAGTTTTCTTACTACTTAACTTGAAATACTTTCTTTTCAATTCATACTAAGCAAAAACAAACTTTTTCTTAGAAATGTGGAAACTGGTACAGACTAAAGTGAAGGAGTATTTAGATGGAAAGTCCAACACAACTTACCATTTTTGGTAGCACCAGGACAGTTCAACCTCCTAACAGTTTCTTATATCATAGGGCCATGTCACACTAGGGATCTTGTCACTGGTGAAAACTTGTCAGAGGAAGGATCACTTTCGAGGACCCACTCCTCTGCTTGTATGTGTCATCATACCCACTTGCTGAGGATCAATGCGGCATTTTCACACTGATGACTTTCAGTGGTTTTAGCAATTCTTCCTTCATTTTCCAGCAATCCTGTCCTAGTGAATTCTTGCTAGAGGTAGGAGAGTGATTGTGACTTAACCCTTTAGGATCTCTATTGGTAATTTCCTGGGTCTAAACACCTGCTGTGCCATTAATCAGGGCGTTCCAACGCTCCTTACTAGATTTTGAATACATGTTATATTATGGACAATTCAGCAGCTGTAGACTGGAAAGGCCATAACTTCCAGGTGGGCAGGAATGTTCCCTCACATAAATTTACACAAGAAATGTACAGTGGATATAGAAAAGAATCCCTCCCCTTTAAAATAGTCACATTTTGTTGCTTTGCGGCCTGAAATGAAGACAGACAACAGTGCAACATATAACGTTCAAGTGAAATATAGAACACCAACATGTCAGAAACAAACGTAAAAAAAAAATTCAAAAACAGAATCACTGAGTTGGCAAAAGGATCACGCCCTCGTGTCAGGATTTTGTTGAACCATCTTTTGCTTTAATTACAGCCTTTAGTCTGTTGTTTCTATTAACTTGATGGTGACTGTGGACTGCAGTCTTCAAGTCATTCCACAGATTTTCAATGGAGTTGAAGTCTGAGCTCTGACTAGGCCATGCAAGGGCATTCATCTTTTTCTCCTTCAACCATTGTGTGGCCATTTTTGTTGTGTGCTTTGGGTCATTGTCATGTTGGAAGGTAAACCTTCTTCCCATTGACAACTTTCTGGCAGAGAGCAGCAGATTTTGCTCAAGAATTTGATGGTATTTTGCCCCATCCATTTTTCCTTCTATCCTGACAAGTGCTCCTGTCTCTGCTGCAGAGAAACCCCCGTAACAGGATATTCCCACATCCATGCTGTACTGTAGGAATGGTGTTATTTGGATGGTGAGCTGTATTGGATCCTACCAGACATATTGTTTAGTATTGAGGCCAAATAACTCCATTTTAGTCTCATCTGACCATCACACCTTTTTCCATATGGCCTCAGAATCTTCAAGGGGCATTTTAGCAAAGCTCAGTTGTGACTGTATGTGGCCTTCCTTGAGGAGTGTTTTTTTTCTTGCAACCCTCCCATACAAGCCACATTTGTGGAAAATGTGTGATATTGTTGTCAGATGCACACAAGGACCACTCTATTATAAATTCCTGCAACTGCTTCAGAGTTGCTGTAGACCTCTTGGTAGCCTCTCTGAAGAGTTTTCTCTTGGCTCTTTCATCCAGTTTGGAGCAACGTCCTGATCCAGCAAGAGTGTGTTGTATCAAATACCTTCCATGTCATAATAATAGACTTCACTGTGCTCCTAGGCATTGCCAAAGCCTTTGAATGTTTTTTCTATCCATCTCTTGAGTTGTGCCTGTCCACAACTTTATCCCAGACATCTTTTGCCAGTGCCTTGCCACCCATAAGTGATTGTTTTCTTCAGCTGCATTACCAGGGACTGAAATGCTCCAGGAAATCTCTTTTCATGCTGAGCTAATCAAAATTACCACAGCTGATCACAGTTGAAAGTCAAATGGCTTTCATTGCCATTGAGGTGGTGATTAGCTACATCTGATGGGGGTTACAAGTCATTTTTAGGAGGGGGTGAACCTTTTTTCACCTTAGTGATTCTGTTTTTGATTTTCTTTTCTGTTATTTTGGTGTTATATCTTTCACTTGGATGTTAAAAGTTGCACTGAGTAAATACAGTTAGATAAAACAAAAACTGTGTGTCTTCATTTCAAGCTTTAAAGCAACAAAATGTGATTACTTTAAAGGGGGTTGATTCTTTTCTATACCCACTGTAAGTGCTGCATTTGCATTTTATTTTTTACAAAGCAGCAGAGACATGCAGTGATGGATTTAGACTTGGGAGGCCCGGGGCACTGCAAGTTTAGGGGGCCCCCTCAACAAGGAGTCGACTTCACTACTACACTCGGTGCAAAACACATAAGGTAGGTCCTCTACTCTTTGCCGATTTCATCCGACACACTGCTGTGTCATTTTGGCCAAATTTTGATCCGGGGCCATGCATGTCCCAAATTCAACCAATCTCGTAATTTAGGGAAAATCGTTTACCCCATTTGAAATATTGGAGGTTGGATTCGCCCCTTGACTTTATCTAGGTCAAACAGGGGAGTGAGCTTCTCTCTCATGTTTCCTGCTGCATTAAAATCAATGCTGATCGTTAACGTCACTCCCACACGATGCAGTTGGGGCTGTTGCCCGACACTTTCCAACATTTTCAAACTTTTTCCTTGTCCCATCCACATGTCTCTTGTAAACGAGATAATAAATTCCATGCCAGAGTCATGTTAAAAAATTGCCCTCATATAAATCTGGGACTGGAGCTATGACAAATTAAGGGTAAAAATAATACCAAAAGTTCAAACCATGGATTTTATTATTTTTTTTTTAACTCTTTTGGACCTACCTCACCTGACATGTCACTCACCTGCTTTACACAAATGAAAATCATGCAAACAATTTGACCAAGGGAAAGTAAAAGCGGTTAAATTTATCTCGTTGTGAGGCCTCATAGATAATGTAGTACAGATATAAAGCGTATGGATACAAATGTCTTCAGAATTACAGACATTATATATAGAAAATTAGTTATAAAGCCAGAGGGTATTAAAGTGGGTACCACATCCTTAAACATTTGGACAAGTGAAAGACAACGATTTAGTTTTAAGGCATCACATATAAAAAAATATAAAAATCTCATAGCAACATTTTTTTTTTAAAGTTAGGACAAAAAGTTAGGAAGCAGCTTTGGCTGCAAATTGCGTAGAGCCATACCTGCCATGAGCACCATGGAGACATTGCAGTACATACAGGTCAGAATTTATACTGAGGTTTGGTTTCCAGTGCTAACATTGCATAATAAGTACAGGAGTATTATGTATACAAAGTATAGGACCAATATCGCCTGTTTTATTCGATTTTAATGTGATGTATTAGTAAACTTTGTCTTAACTTTTTTTTAAATGTTTTTGTTTGCTATGAGATTTTCATATGCGGTGCCTTAAACATCCAAATAGTTGTCTTTCCTTAGTCCAGACATTTTAAATAATCTAGGATAGACACCCCATTAGAGATATACGTAAGCCTCACCTTGTGCTTGGAAAAACTTCCCATCAAGGAACGACTGTGACGCTTGTTGGGGCTGGGCTCTTCTCCAGATTCCAGTTCTTCCTCCATTTTACTCTGAAAGATAGATATCCCTGTGTTAGTCTAGGCACATGTAACATTTATCTTCTTAGAAACTGAAATGAACATTGAATGGCTAAATTGTTTCATTCTAGAAGTATAACGATAGCAGTGCTGATTTCTGCTGGCTTGGCAAACTTTGTACACCAAAACCTGCTTTCTGGTATCTTCCAGTGGGGTGTTCAACTTTAAAAGGGTAATATCAAACTGAACTCCAGCCTTGCTTACTCTGATTTCACTGCACACTGTGAGCGTCTCGCAGTATGCATTATAAGCTGCAGCAAGTAAGATAGAACCACCCATTTCTGGCTGGAGGATGTCCAGAATCATCCTATCTCCTAGCTCCCCCAGCTTGACAGTCCCTGGTCCAACCTTTTCATTCATTGAACGTCAGTGCTTTCAGCCATGGAGGCTCAGCACCACATATGGAGGCTACATAGCTTCCTGTTTTCAGACAGATTTCTGTACCCTGATTCTGAGGGCCAGCCAAGTAGATACAGTATTTCTCATAAACATTCTGTAGGTTTTCTAAGTGCTGAGAAAATGTAATATCAGTTTAGCGCAGAAGCTGCTTGATACTTCCAGAATCCATCACTAGGGTGCACTGTGGCTTTAGAATAGAGTACTGCTGCTGTTTTATTCCATAGCTCCCTCTTCCCAGGAACAGTCCCTAGGATGGAACCAAAGCCCTTAGTCCTTCCACAGCTGTCACCCTTATGTTTCACTGTATTTAACTATTGCTTAACTGTTATGGTGCTTTACACTTTTTTTTTTAAATCCTTTATATCAGAACACATTTTTAGATGCTAGTATAAAAAGAAAATAATGGAACCTTAAAGTGTAACTTCAGCCAAACCCTTAGGTTTTCTTAAAAAACTAAATAAAAAATAAAAACACAAAAAAAAACAACAACAAACAACCCACAACAACAATCTGGAGGCTGCCATTTCTGACTTCTGCTTTGAAAATGCTAGCTGCTTGGCTGTCATGCTGATCCACTGCAGCATTGATCTGGAACAAGAATGCATAGAAGTCCTGTTTTTCCAACCTATGTCCTTTTTCCATGCAGATGTCAACCAGGGAGAATAATTTATAGAGTGATAAGGACTGAAGCACTGTAGCAAAAGCTGGGTTTGGCAAACAGAGGTATGGCTTAATACATACTATAATAAAGGAACTTAGGAAGGAACACTGTAAAAAAAAAGCAGACCAAGGTAGCGGTCTATGCCGGCATCAGTGTATACTGAGACTGACACCCAGCATGCAGGGCAAGAGAAATGGCACAGTGCAGAGTCTATACATACAAAATAAGAACCGATACTGAGAATTGAAATACACATACAAAACAAGGAATAAAGTGTTAAATTCAGAGCTTATCCTAAATATAGGTTGTGTTGCCTATATACCCCTGGTAAATTATTTACCCCAGTGTATGTAGTAAATCAACTTGTGAATAAAAAATAAACAGGAATAAATTGCAATACATGTAAATAACTAATTACTAATAGAAGGCTGCAAACATACAGTATGTTCCCACAGCGTACTTAAAGTGTTACTTAACCCACAACAGTAAAATCAGTCTGTATATGCAGTAATGCATGCTTGTTATACTCTGTGGAACCTAAGGGGTTAATCCTCTGCATTGTGCAAAAATACTGTTTGATCCTGGACTTCTGTGATCCTCCCCTTCTTCCAGTGTCCCCCTCTTATCTCCTGACGAAACATATCATGTGGAGTCACTCTGCACATGCTCAGTTTGGTGTGTATTACTAGAGAGGTTGTTTTTTTTTCCTTGGGAGAGTACATGTGATCAGCACAGGGCCAATCAGCACTGTCCAGACAGAGGGTCAGGGGTTCAGCATCCTCCTAGAGCAGTATGAAAATTCCTCCTATGAGCTTTAACCAGTGCTCTGCTGGACACTGATAGAAGTCACAAGACCGCTCTAACTGCTGATGAGAAAAGGTATTTAGCAGTTTATATTTACTAAAATAATTGCATTTCCATGTTCTGTGTACTGTGGGAGACCAGATATAGTGAATTCAGGGTCCTGGGTTTAGTAACACTTTAAAAAATTAGATATTTTATTTAGAAATTCAAGTCGTTTTTTTTTCTGTGGTTGAACTGGATGGACATTTGTCTTTTTTCAGCCAGACTAACTATGTAACTATGTAAATCAGGACTTTTGAGTGTATATAATAAAATACAAATTTTAAGGAGTGGAAACTGCATTAATTTTTCAACATACTGTCCTGCTACAATCATACACTTATCCTAGTGTTTATCTAATTCCCAGAAAGCTTTGGCATAGAAAGATTTGTAAGTACGCCTGAACCATCCAATGATAGCCTGCTTCACTTCGTCATTAGTGTTGAAATTTGTCTCTTGTGCAGTTTTGCGATAGGTTATACGTTATGCAGCAATTATCGAGGATCAGGCGTTCCACGCACTGAAAGTTCACAGGAATGACTGCCGTGGGCTGAGAACCAGCACGGTTGGGATCGTAACTGATGGACATACGGCCACCTTTGAAATGTTTACACCATTCAAATGTCTTACTGCGGCTGAGCGTCTCATCACCGTACTGTGCTTGAAGTCTTCTGTAGATATCCGCAGGATTTACGCCTTTGTTCATAAGACCATTTAGTTCAGTGAATATACATGAATTAATCAATATTTAGTAAATTAAAATAAAATCCTTGTGCTTCATTATTTAGTGTTTAAATTCAACAACATGGTACTAACACCAGATACACAACTTTCATATCTTAATTTCAAAATAAAGTTCCAATATTCAATTATGTTCACCGCGTGTGTAACTTGTTTCTTCAAGTTTTTCAGTCACAATTTGGTGAGTCCCCACACCACTGTGCCATTGTATTCACCTCCAGCTTTGGACCCGTGTAAACAACGTCAGTATAGCCTTTCCCCACTCCAAATACTGCTGCATGGCTAACTTTAAAGATGTTCCTCCATGTCCCGTACATGAAAAAGGATGTACGGCCTCATTAACATTTCA
The DNA here is from genome assembly GCF_062004578.1 of Staurois parvus. NCBI lineage: Eukaryota > Metazoa > Chordata > Amphibia > Anura > Ranidae > Staurois > Staurois parvus. The sequence continues at coordinate 1,366,862 of NW_028318142.1, forward strand.
GACTTCATGTACTCTGCAGTCATGCTCATGGACATATGGGGAGGGGGGGGGGGCACAAAGCGTAGTATCCTAAAATTGCATTTATTATTATAAGAATTGCACTTACATGGGTAAAAACGTCTAGGCACTTTTACAATACAGCGGGGCTGCGGCTCCCGTGGCACTTCCGGTAGATCCTGTCAATCACCTCACCCATATTGTTGAATTTAAACACCGAATATTGAAGCACAATAATTTTTTATGTTATGTTCATATACTATTATTTATTAATTCATGTATACACAGGAGAAAGAAATCATACTATGCAGGGTCCATACAAACAGAATAAAAACATATACTGAGAATTAAACACAGCATATGGGACATAGAGTAAGAAGAGCTACTGTGCAGGCTCCATACATGCAGAATAAGAACACACAATGAGAATGATACCCATCATACAGAACAAGAGAAGTGATACCATGCAGAGTCCATACATACAGAATAGAAACAGGTACTGATGTAGCACCCTCCTAGTTAGCTAGGGGGAGCTAGAGTCCTGTTTGTTAGAGAGGAGGGCTGAGTAGCAGGTCAAATTGTCTCAGGGCTGAGAGGCTCTGCAGGCCAGCCCCTCTGGAATTTTCCCTGCTCTACAGGTTTAGAAAAATCTCTAGCAGTAGTGGGCAGATCTGGAGTGCTTGGCTTGTACTCTTAAGGGATCCTGGCCAATCCCCAACAGGAGGCTTGGCAAGGGGCCGGGACATCCCTTTAAAGTGACTGAGCCTGTCTAGCTGGAGGAGAGTGTGGGAGGTGGAAGGATGTGAGACTAGAGGCAGGGGCCAAGATGGGAGAGGGGCTCACTGGCAGGCAGAGGATCTTGGAAGGTCAAAAACTTGGGACTTCACCGGCCCTCTGAGAAAGGACCACCTGTGTGGCAGGAAAGGAGCGGTCCAGCTAGAAGGCCTGGTAGCAGCCACTGATCCACCAGCAGCATAGTAGAGGGACCAAGTGAGTAAACCTACACCCCCTGGGCCTGTAAGAGGAAAGGAGCATTGGGGGGGGGGGGGAACAGGATTTGCTATCTTACCCGGGACTGTTTCACTCTGCAGTGGCAGGCACTGGATCCCCTGCCCAGGGATTCACCCAATACAGCTGGATGAGGAGAGGAGCCATCTGGGGTAGTACACTAGGAGATGCTGGCTAGCTTTCCAACAGAGACTGTGTTGCAGAGAAGGCTTGTAAATGGTTCCTGGAAGTTGTCCTCAGTTCAACAGTTCCATTGGGCATCCTGTACACAGCTAACCCTATCCCTGTTCAAATTAATTACCAAATAAAAATAACAAAAAAGACAAAGCTCAAGGACTGATCTCTGACTCCTGGATGCAGGCCTATGTGAAGATGTGTGTTTCCTGGCTGTGCAGGACTATAGAGGGACTCGAAACCTTTGCAACTCCTAAGGGGGTAGTGCTACACTGAGAATTACATCCAGCATACACAACAAAAGAAGTGCTACTGTGCAGAGTCCATATATACATGATAAAAGCATATACTGAGAATTAAACACAACATTCAGAACATATTGTAAGAAGTGCTACTGTCCAGGGTCCATAAATACAGAAGAACAACAAATATAGAGAATGACACCCAGCATACAGAACAAGAGAAGTGCTACTGTGCAGAGTCCATACATACAAAATAAGTACAGATACTGCTAACAGAAGACAAGCAATTCTGTGCCACATATAGGCCTCGTTCACATAGGGTGTACAATACTGAACACCCATGCAGGGTTGTGTTTACCCACATAGGGATGCACAGGTGTCCCATGCATTCTTGGTGTAGGTAGTCCTATTGTATTCCAATTGGACATCCATGTGGGTGAGGGAGCATGTCCTGAAACTCACACTGTCTGCCTCCCCCTTGCATGTAAACATGACCCTGCACGAGCAGTATTGTATGCCCTGTGTGATCGGGGCATTAGGCCCCTTTCACATGGGTGCTCCAATCAGGTCGGCCTGCCTGTTTTTCAGACAGACCTGATTGGTAAGTCCATGGAGCCCTATGGACAGGGGGATGTAAATGAACTTGCGTCTGTTTACACCCACCTAACTTTGGCCCAGTAGATCTGGTCTGGTAGAAAAAAAACAAAAAGGACTATGTCCTTTTCCATTTTGGAGGACCAGATCGGAGGAAGCCAGATGTAAATGGACTATCAGAGTCTGTTTATACCTGGCCGCCCATAAAGCTCGGTGGGTCCAGTTCCCATGTTCACTCTGCAAAAGCTGAGCAGGCCCGGATGTGACATCCCACCCGCTCTGCTCCTATCAGCAGAGCATCTGCTTTTTGATTCCCTGCTGATCGAAGCGGACTACGCTTCATGTAAAATGGGTCTTGGATACAAAAACTGAGAATTCTATCCAGTGTACATAAAATACACATTTACTGCATTTAACACTTATGAACCTATCAGGGCTGTCTCCAAAATATGGGTCACCTGAAAATATGGAGGAGAGAGGACTGAATCATGTCTCTGGTGAATGAGAGGAATAAAGGGTGATTTGTACATGATGGAGGCATGGCTGTGGATAAAGGGGTACCACCAGTTGGTCTGTATGGGGCTCCAGGCCAGCAGGGGGGCCCAGGCAACTAGGTGAATCGGATGTGGGCAGTGAGGTTGATTAGCACAGCATGGGGGGCAGATACTGGAAGCATTCCCCTGTATGTCTCGCTTTGCGACAGTAAAAGATGGCTTCTTCTCCTCTCCTCTCCCGCTGGCTTTGAGCTGCTGTAGAGAGCCACACAGGAGATTGGTTCCAGTAATTGCTCCACCTGCCGCACCCATAACCCTCCCTGTACACCATACGCTTCCCTCTGCTGCCCAAGCCGTCCTTTGTGCCCCCGCCCTGCAGTCCTGTCAGCTTCCCTACTCTCCTTCCCACCACCAGCTTCAAGCACACAATAGGATCCTTCAGGATGGGGAGTGGGGAAGGGTCTGGTAAATATGTCACATTTGCCAGCCCCTTCCTTTCCTGAATAAATACTGAGTGCTCGGTACTGATCACTCACTCTGTTCATTCATAACTGAAGCATAGTAAACTGTGGACTGGGGGGGGGGGCTGTCAGGTTGGCTGTATTGGGCCCCATGGTTTCTAACAGCAGCTCTGGATGGAGGGTAAGAGGGGTAAAACCAGAGGGATTCTCTAGATTTTAGGGTGAGTTGAAAAGGCTGTCATTGACAGTTATTGAAACCAGTGACAATTGGCCAGATAATATTCTCAATAAAAAGTCAGCAATTAAAATTCAATTTTAACCTCAATATCATTTTGCTGTTCAACAGAGGTGGGCAGAGAAAACGGCAATTCTCTGAAAGTATTCACTTCAAAATGCAAATCTGTTGAATACTGTGGCTATACAAGAATTCACATGAAACCAGGGGCAGACTGACAACTCATGGGGCCCCCGGGCAATAGGAAATCATGGGGCCCCCGGGCAATAGGGAATCATGGGGCCCCTGTGTCCTTACCCAAACTCAAAAAAGCCTATGAAAAAAGTACCAGGGGCATCTCATGGGGCCCCCTACTGACCCTGGGCCCTCGGGCAGTGCCAGAGTTTCCAAATGGTCAGTCCGCCCCTGCATGAAACTGTTAATGAATGACAGAATGACACAGTTGTTGTGACAGTGGTTGAGGGGAGAAGATCCCCGACCCACAATCACAGGAAGGGGTAGAGGAGGCAGGAGCTGAACACATTACAACCTAAATACAGGTGGAACATGTAACATGTTCCAAAGGTGAACTTACCTTTTAGTTAAAAAAAATACTGTTTGATCCTACCAGAAATCTTGAGAGCTGATAACGCGTTTTGCTCTCTGCCTGTGCTGCACTGTTATGTTACATTATTCACAACTGTCTCTATGGACTACAGGACCACACCCTTCTATATTATGAACAATGGCACAGGGCAGGGTTCTATTGTTCTATCTGGTTTCTGTTGCTCTGATAGAGAAGGGTAAATCATTTTTTGTCACCTTAGAATAGGAAGTGTGTTATTGGCATAAGGAAAACGAATGCAGTCAACACATTTAAGGATTGGTAAGCTGCAATATATTATGTTTTTGTGTTTGGATTTAGATATAATTACATTTTAAAACAGAAATGGTAAGGTTTGTTTAGAGGGAAAATATAATCATATTATAAACCATAGGCAAAAAGCCCCTATGACCTACTGCAGTCTCCTTTGAAAATCACTCCCCTGCAGCGGGGAACAAGGTTTTAAATAATTGCTTCTATTCATACGGATAGATATCTGATGGGTTGAACTGCATTTTATATTGGCTGCTGGCACTTATGCCCACAACATCTTTGGTCCCTTCCCTGCACATACTTTTATGGAATTTCTTTTATTCTAAATTGTCCATAAGCAAACAGCAGACAAAGCTAAACAGCTTTTAATTTTCCATGTACTATATATTACTGAGCGTTCACCTTGAGATTGCCATTAATAGAATCATTAGCTGGTGTTAACACAACACATCCCAAATCCTTACAATGGTTCTGACATGTGCCAATATTAGAATAAGGAACAGCACATCAGATACTTGACTTTGCCGATAAATCCCTTTTTAATCAAATATTCTAATAGAAGCGTTGGCTCTTTGTGGGCAATGCCGTGTTTCCATCAGGGAGAAGTACATTACACATTGCATATTATTTTAAAACAAAGAATTATGAGCCTTTAGATCACTGCGTGCCAGGCTAGTCAAAGAGCTTAGCGCAGAGAGCCATGCTAACTAAAATGTAAATTCTGCATCTTAATAACCAGCTCTTAAGTAGCTTAATTGCTAATGAGAAAGAGAGCGGGGAACGTGGAAGTAAGGTAGATGAGATGTCTGGTGTCTGATTGATAAAACCCGTGTGAGTATTTTATTGCATCATGCTGCTTATTTGTGAGACCTGAGTACTTTAATGCGAGCTATTGCAATTAACTTTGTCTGGCGTTCTCTGTCTATATAGGAAGATAATTTTTTTCCCCTGTTCTTGTACCAGGCACATTTTTGTCTGCTGGGAGTGGTAATTGCCAATTTAATGTGTTCCGATCTCAGTGGTACGATGCTGGCTTGTTCTGAATATTTAATCAGCTTGGTGTCATACAATGGAGAGAAATTTCATAGGGGTCTATTTATGGCATCATCATTAATGCTGTTCAGTAACATGGATGGCTGTTGACAGTAAACTGGCTGATTACTGAATGTGTTGTGTGAGCATGTTTGAGATTATCTCACATTATGAACTTTTACTCAACAAGTCAATCTGCAATAAGGTGTAACATTGATCAGGTATGATCTGTTTGTTTTCAAGACTTCAGGTGACCTTAAATGATATATTTATTCTCCAGAAATAATCCATACATATCCACTACTTAAAGCAGATCTCCAACCAAAAGGTGAAGTTCCGTTTTAAGGCTTCCCGCCTCCTCTTCTCCAAATGGCATTTTTTGGGGAGGGGCGGTAGCTAATTTTGACTCCAACAGCCTAGGTGATCAGAAGCTGAAGTTCTCCTCCTCCCCTCCCTTCCTGCAGTCTTCAGGGACATCTGACAAGTCCCAGAAGACTGCGCAGCCGCTTGTGCAAGCGCAGTGGGCACCCAGCTGTAAAGCCACAAGCTGTCACAGCCGGGTGCCCACATTTGAGATGCCGGTGCTGGGGACAGAAGATGGAGGGAATGGACGGCGTGGGTGAGCACATCGCTGAATCCTGGGACAGGTGAGTGTCTGTTTATTAAAAGTCAAAGTCAGCAGCTACAGTTTTTGTAGTTGCTGGGTTTTAATAAACACAAAACTGTCTGAAGCTCCACTTTAAAGAGGTTTTTTTGCCCTGTTTAAAACAAAAAAATAAAAGTCAGCAGCTACAAATACTGTAGCTGTTAACTTTTCATAAAAGGACACTTACTCACCAGGGATCTAGTGCTGTCATCACCTGGGGCGTTTCTTCACTGGTCTTTAGATCTCCGGCACTAGAATGTGGGAAAATGGCTGTGACTCCATGTGACTTCAAAGCTGGCTTCCTGCTTCATTTTGTGAATGGTCCCACAGCCTTCTGGGACCTACAATGTGTTACAGAAGGCTGCGGGCGGGGGGGAGGGTGCTTACAGTGGAATTTCCACGGCGATCCAACTTGAAGTGAGAGCGGGTACCTGTCAGAACCAGGTACCCACTGCCCTCCCCCCAAAAAAGGTTTCAAAAGAAGGAGGAAGAAAAGCATAAAGCAGAACTTCACCTTTGGAGTGACGTTCCACTTTAATGGCCCTGTGATCTAGTTTTCATTAAATAGTTTCTTGCTTTGTATTTTTGGCATTCTTCCATTTGTTTGGAATGAGCAGTACACATTAGTTGAAGTCATGTGCACTGCTCTATGCACATTGAAAATCATATGGTCCATAGTTCATCTCAGGAGCGAGCAAAAGAGGTTCCCTATGTTCCTACATACAGGGGGACCATGGAGAATGAAGGTAGCCACCCTCTAACAGGAATTTGGGGAAGGCAGAGAGCAATAGACGGTATTTTTCTAAAGTTAATACATGCCTGAAAAGAATGTTTTAAACCAGAGTTTAAAAACCCAAAACAATTCTCTAGGCTCTGACCTACTTATACATGCCATCTCAGTGTTCCCACATTGCTTCACTCCTCTCCATTCCTAAACCTGTACAGGCTCTTGTTGACTGGTATCAAAGCTTACACATGTGGATGAGGTCACAGCCCCAACCTCATGTAACAAGCAGGGACTCAGGCACTGCCTGAGGGCCTGGGGTCAGTAGGGGGCCCCATGAGATGCCCCTGGTACCTTTTTCATAGGCTTTTTTGAGTTTGGGCAAGGACACAGGGGCCCCATGATCCCCTATTGCCCGGGGCCCCATGAGTTGTCAGTCCGCCCCTGGTAACAAGTTCAAGCCTGTCACCTGGCTGCTCAGGCTGAGCACTGGGAGGAGGTGCCATGTTCCCTTAAACCCTAAAGCAGGGGTTATTTTGTGGGGTTCTGTGTGAGTATCAGGAAAGAGTGGAGAAGGGAAGTATAAAGCTGGCCATACATGAAGTAAATTTTGTCAGGCCCTTGAAGAACCAGCCGAAATTTGAGCCAAGGGTGTCTCAGTAGGCACCACAACTTCCTTGGATCTGTAAATCGAAGAAGCCAGGTTGAAACTTGTCAGGCAAATAGCATATTATATATATATATATATATATATATATATATATATATATATATATATATATATATATAAATAAAATACACCAACACTTGCAGTCTTGTGTTTTAAAATGGGAACAAAACATCACACTGGCTCTTAATATCCTCCTAAATTATAGCCATGGTAAATTATCCTCTTTACATAGTTAATATAAATCAACTTGTTCTTAGGTAAAATATGTGGTTCACATAGCATTGATGCTTGGTGAGTCTTTTCAGTTGTCGTTTTCCAATATTTGGGTGATGTGATTGATGTTTCTAGAGGGGATTCCTCATTTCTTTGCATTGTGGACTCCAGGTCCAATAATCTTAGCCGAACCATTGTAATTTCGAAGCATATCTACTACTGTTCACATTCAGTGGTACGGTTAGGTAAGCCTCTCTATTACTGCTTCTAATATATATATATATATATATATATATATATATATATATATATATATACAGTATATATATATTCTTGTACTGATGCAATGACCCTTCCTTTAAAACCTCTCATTATATGGCACATGTGCGTGTGGTGTATTCTATATTGTTGATTGTTTATTTTACATTGTTTAAAGGGGCCTTTGATTAAAAATATGAGTGGGAATCTCCGTTTCATAGACTATGCTTATCTTGTTTTCATTCTTGTTTTTGGGTTTGCTTTGTTTTAGCATTTTTTTAAGTTATAATCTTTTTTGTGACTGACTTCTTTTGTTTTTTAATTTGTTATCTAGTTAATTTTGTTTTTCTTACTTGATTTCTGGCTGCAGGTAACTTTTGGTTTGTATGAACTGGTATCTGTTGCCTTTGTGCATGTCTGGCTCTGCTGTGGCCATTGCATGTGTACAGCCAGGGAGGGACAGTATCGAGAACATCATTTTGGGCACTGACATCCACCTATGCATTCTAGGGTGATGTACATGCACAGTTTTGGAATGACGGCTGCTCTTGACCACCTGAAGTGACTTTTCCAGTGTGTGTATTTTTGGCAGGGAGTTAAACTGGAGGTCAGACGGGACTCTTAGCTCATGGAGACAGCTGGCATGATCTGCTATGTGGCCATGGTGGATCCCATGCGGTGCAGACCATTGCTCTGGTAAGTCTTCCAGGAGCTCTGGATGATTTTTTGTTGTCATGTTGACCACTATTTCCTGACAATTCCCTTCTACATGCTCCCCACTGAGTCCTGAAGCCACCTGTCTCAGAAGACGCTGTATCCTACAATGCATTGCTGGCTTCTTAATACCCAACTAAAGGGCACCTGCATTGCTTTGTTGAATGCAAAGGATGTGTCTATACATGACTTTATTTAGAGCCAAAAGGTGCATTTGATTGTTTGAGGCAAATTATACATTGCCCTTATTGTCAGTAGTTAGTGTCTTGGGAGCACATCTGCTTGCAATAGAACAGTTGAGGCAACAAGAAGTGCAGCGGGTCTGCAGATACCCGATTGCCTGCTAACAGCACATTAAAAAAAAGCTACATACAGACACAAGGTTTTATAACCCATAAATAACTGAACATGAATCACAGATTCAGGCTGCTGGCACACTGCGATGATTATTTCAATTTATGAAAGATTTGCCAAACATTCCTAGAGCAGTCAATGCCTATCCATAATACATGAGAGATCTGTGCTGCCATGTATCAATGAGGGATGTGTTGTAAGAAGAATGATGAATAATGAATCATAAAATCAAACCTAGGTTAAATGCCTTCACTTGACAAGTCTGTCTGGAAAATGTCCAGGTCCAAATTTGTACAAAAAAGTGATGTAATGTACTTATGTAATATTCTTTTTAAAATATAATGAATGGATTGGTTATGAAATGTAACTTGATGCCAGGTAATACCAACCGGAAATACGCATACAGAAAGTAAACATCTGCTGTATAACTATATGCCATCTCTAACACAAACTATACATAGCTCTAAATAGGCACTTTATAAATAGTTTGAGTAACCATTGGGGTATTTTATTTCTTCCATATAATTCAGATCATCAAAACTGCAAGCAAAGGTTTTCCAATATTTTAGAAAATGTCTGACCACTATGCGATTGTTACCTTTTCTCTTCAAAAAATGAAATGGTTTCTTCACCCACATATGAACCTTGGCCAAGTCATGGCATTCATGATGAAACTAAAGATGTGCCTGGCAATTGCCGTTTAGCCACGGGCAGGAAAAAAGACCTGCACCTAAATACAAGCCTCATAACTGGATTGACCTGCAATGTGACAGCTAGCAAGACGCCTCGTAAGTCTCTAAGGTTTAGAGTGTACATCAAGGCTTCCTATATCCACTACTTAAGGAGTCACCACACACACAATGGGAGTAGATATGTATGATTCTTTTTTTGCTACAAATCAGAATTCAGCTGAAATTTTCGTTATTCAGAGATTTGGTTGTATCCAAATTTTGAATCCTAATGGTAATGAATTTCAATGAATTCGAAAGAAATGATAATGAATTGTACGAATACGAAAATGAATTTGAATTCGAAATGGCAACATATGGCAATAAAGACAGCAAGGTATAAAAGTGAAATAAGATGATAATTCCTAATTAGGCTGCCATATAGAATAGAATATAAAACAGAATAGAGAAGAAAAGAATAAAATAAAACAAAACAGAATAGGAAATAAAATAAAAGGAAGAGAATAGAATAAAACAGAATAGAATAGAAAATAATAGACTAGAATAAAACAGAATAGAATAGAAAATAAAGGAATAGAATAACAGAATAGAAAATAAAATAGACTAGAATAGAAAAAAAAGAATAGATTAGAATAGAATAAAATAGAAAGAATATAGCAGCCGTCTGAAATGTGAATTTCGAAGTTCAAATTTTGGATTTCAATTTGAATCTCAAATTAATTTGAAAATATCGAATATATGAAACAAATATGAATATACAAAATGAATTCTGAAAAACAATCAATATTTCTAACATAGTGAATATGAAAAAAACAAAACTATTAACTTAAATTAATTCAAAACAAAACAAATGTTTCTGACATACACATCTCTACAGTGGAGTACAATGGATATACATGAAGGCTCTTAATGCAATCTTACTGCATCTCTCACCCACAACGATGTCATTAGTGGAGTCCCATATTGTGAGACTGTACGTATGTCAATTTAAAATTAAATTTCATATTCATGATGGTGTGTCTACATAGTGCACCCTGTCTTTCCCTTGTGGATAGACTCATTGTCCCAGAAACTGGAGTCATCACTGCAGATTTGAGATATAGAGCAGTACTGCCAGTAGAATAATAAACTGTCCCTACAGTCAGCAATCAGTGGGTTGGGAGTCAGATACATAGCTCTTGCAACATTTGCTTGCACAGCAACTTTGAAAGGGCCAGGTGTGCTGAGAGTGGAATTTTACTTTACCTTTTATAGCTCAATCTCAAACTTGCTAAAGGCTACTGGCACTTCATATACATATATAAAATATATATAGTTGGTCCACCCTTTGCAGCTATAACTACTTCAGCTCTTCTGGGAAAGCTGTCCACAAGGTTTAGGAGTGTGTCTATGGGAATGTTTGACCATTCTTGAAGCACATTTGTGAGGTCAGGCACTGATGTCAGACGAGAAGGCCTGGCTCACAGTCTCCGCTCTAATTCATCCCAAAGGTGTTCCGTTGGGTTGATGTCAAGACTTTGCAGGCCAGTCAAGCTTCTCCATCCCAAACTCGCTCATCCATGTCTTTATGGACCTTGCTTTGTGCACTGGTGTGCAGTCATGTTGGAACAGGAAGGGACCATCCCCAAACTGTTCCCACAAAGTTGGGAGCAGGGGCGGACTGACCATTTGGAAACTTGGGCATTGCCCGAGGGCCCAGGGTCAGTAGGGGGCCCCATGAGATGCCCCTGGTACCTTTTTCATAGGCTTTTTGAGTTTGGGCAAGGACACAGGGGCCCCATGATCCCCTATTGCCTGGGGGCCACATGAGTTGTCAGTCCGCCCCTGCTTGGGAGCATGAAATTGACCAAAATGTCTTGGTATGCTGATGCCTTGAGTTCACTTCACTGGAATTAAGGGGCCAAGCCAAACCCAACTAACTGCTGAAAAACAACTCCACACCATAATCCCCCTTCACCAAACGTTACACTTGACACAATGCAGTCAGGCAAGTACTGTTCTCCTGTCAACTGCGAAACCAAGAAACGTCCATTGATTTGCCAGACAGAGAAGCTTGGTTCATCACTCCAGAGAACATGTCTCCACTGCTCTGAAATCCAGTGCTGGCGTGCTTTACACCACGGCATCCAACGCTTTGCATTGCACTTGGTGATGTAAGGCTTGGATGCAGCTGCTTGGCCATTCCATGAGCTCGCTACACACTGTTGTGCTAATCTGAAGGCCACATCAAAGGTGTTTAGCTATTGAGTCTGCAGACAGTCGGCGACTTCTGCGCACTGTGCACTTCAGCATGCACTGACCCCACTCTGTCATTTTAAGCCTACCACTTCGTGGCTGAGCTGATGTTATTCCCAGTTGCTTCCACTTTGTTATAATACCAATAACAGTTGCCCATGGAATATTTAGTAGCAAGGAAATTTCACTGATGGACTTATTGCACAGGTGGCAACCTATCATGGTACCACACTTGAATTCACTGAGCTCCTGAGAGTGACCAATTCTTTCACAAATGTTTGTAGAAGCAGTCTGCATGCCTAGGTGCTTGATTTTATACACCTGTGGCCATGGAGGTGATTGGAACACCTGAATCCAATGATTTGAAGGTGTGCCCCAATACTTTTGGCAATATAGTGCGCGCGTATATATATATATATAGATATAGATATCTATATATATCTATATCTATCTATCTATATATATATCTATATATATATCTTTTAGTATTATTGTTGTTTCTTTTTGTTTTATTTTTTTTTAGTGTAACCAAGGAAAAACTTTTAGAAGCCTTTTAGAGAAATATTAACTCAAATGACTTTTTGAAAAAAAATGGTGCCTTTGAGGGTAAAAATACAACTGGGGGAAATACATTTATTGGCTTACTGTACTTAAAATCATGGTAGGGTTTCAAAGCAAAAAGCCCCTTCATCAGACAGATTACAAAAGGTGAAGATGTCTTGTAAGCTTGTTTTGTAGTTCGCCATTAAAGGTATTACTCTGTTACTTTTGCTATTTTAGCCCACAGATGTTCTTCACTTTAATCCATTTAGCAGTGAAGGCATTATAACCTTTCACCCTGAAATAATAAGGGGATTGTAAGGAGAAAGGAGCACAGCTAACTTGTTCTTCGGTAAGACCCCTAATAAGACACTATAGTCAGTCTCTCGTTTATCTCAAATAGTGGGCAGCGTAATAGCATTCTGCTGCAAAAAAGGGTGCAGCCACTAAACACATATTTTTAGTGTGCTCAGTGACTTGTACAGTTTTACAAGCCTACTTTTAGTTTTTAATTTCAGTAAAATCCAATTGAACCTACATGTTTTAGTTACTTTTTAATAGGGACATACAGTCAGGCTGCATTAAAAGTAAAATATGTGTGAGGTTTTTTTTTTCTAATGTGTTTGTGCTTTACAGTAACAAAACTTCCCTGTCACCATTCTGTAGACTGGACCATTGCTCTTACACAGAGTGCTGCTATCTAGGTCTCCAGCAAATTAACACGCCCCATGTACAGTGCACCAATCAGCAATGCTGCACAGGACCACAGGGGAGTTTGTGATTGGAGCACTGTAGTGGGGACAAATCTGACAGCTTAGGAACTGGACATGTTTCTATGTGAGAGCAGCAGGCTGGCTCTCCAGTGTGCGAATATCAAGCCAAGCACCGTGGCATATATACATCCTCATCCATCTACCTTTGCAGCTTAAAGTGCCAGTTCACCTTCACAGAAAAACTGTAAAGGTGACATAACACTGGACCCCCTTACCCATGTGATGGTGCTGATCAATCAGAATCCATCTGGTCCACCCTGGCAGTGCAGGCAGGAGAAGAATGAAAAAAGTGGGGATTTCAAATGCCCAGACCAGTGGAGCAAGTGCATAAGCCCTGACAGCTGGGGATCACTGGCAGCAAGTACAGCAGGGACTGCAGGTGGGGTGGGGTGGGGAGGAGGGCCAGTGTTAGGCTATCTTTTTAGCTTTTCTGTAAATGTGAACTAACCCTCTAAGGGAGGGGCGGTTGGGGGTGTTGCCCGTTTTTACTCCCCCCCCCAAACGCAAGTGTCAATGAGCCCTCATAGCAGAACTAAACCCATCAATTTACTGGTTTCACAAACAGTTACATTCCTGGCATGCCAGGAATGCTAATGGTCACATTTGAATGTGCTGTCAACCAAAGTGTCAAACCATCAAATGCTAGTGTCATGATTGATCACAATATGCTGCACCATGGCAGTTGAAGATCAAACAGAGGCTAAGATGGCAACTTCCTTAGCTGAAAAGGATAAAAATGGTTTAGTTCTGCTTTAAGGTTTATTTTAGAAAGCATACAATGTAATTGTCATCAAACATTGTCTAGAAGACAATCAATCAATGTCATTTATGTTGTAAAACACATGGACCTGGAAGATTCACCTGCAGAGAATGTTTGCCTCTATGATTTACTTTGTGTACTCACTTTGCCTCCCTGGGACATCTAACGCAATAGTTTTAGGCAAGCCGGTGCTGTAAAACCTTCTCTTTGTGATGCCCATTGATTAGTAATACAACAAATGTGCTGGCATTTTACCTTCAGAAAACTAATTTGGGAATTAATGAAAATCTTCTCCATAGTGCGGCTTACTTCTGACTCCAAGATTAAAATGCGCACTGGTTCCCAAGCTTCAAATAGACAGTTTGTACTTCAGACCGTGAACAGTAAAATCTTTGGTCCAGCTTTTCATTAAATCACAAGCATCTGTTTCGGCTTTATCTCTCGTTATATCACCAACCCAGCTGTTTTATATAATTATGCAGCAACTTTTTATTATGTGGGAAGAGCAGAGCTCTAGATTGTGACTAGTATTTGGAAGGAGTGCTGCATAAAGCAGGAAGCTATTTTTGGCATTCTGGCATTGGCAGTGAGCTAATATACAGATAACAGGATTTATTTTGCTGGGCAACGTCCGTCTGCACTGGTTTTTGAATGGTCTCCTTTGCTCAACTAGAGCAAATAAACTCCTTGTCATAGGGTATGGTCTACAGATGAACATAAGAAGGAAGGCGCCTCTAAGTGTAATACTGGCGATTTAATATCTCATAAATAGTAAAATGCACTTACAAGATTAAAAGTTTAAAAGGCTCATCATGTGGTAACCGATATTCCTGATGTAAAGGATGGGGCATCCAGCCGTCCAGCGGCAGCATGGTCCGTCAGACTCAGGAAGTTGGAGTAGAGAGGCATGAAGCGCAACGTCGGGTGTGACAGGGGATGGGGGCAGTAAATGTTAAAATAGTATTTGTAATGTACTTTACCTGAAAAATATTTGAAATTCTGCTCAGTCAGTACTTTGGTTCAATATGGACCACCAAACTGCCAAAGTAGTTCTTAGGTTCTTGACACCTGCAAATCACCTAAAACCTCCTCTCATTTAAGCTCCAGTGCCTACAATTATTTTAGGTAGCATTTCACACTGCAATACAGCACAATGCACAGTATAACCTCAAATTTCAGGAGCAGGTGGTTTCTGCTAAATTTGTTAGCTGGCTCCATTACCTACAACTGTCTTTTTGTGTTGGACTCAGTGTCTCTACCAAAGGTGCCCCACCTACTGGCTGATAATGAAAATGCAGTTCAGGCAAACTTCAAAGTGCTTATGAAGTCACAATGCAAAGATTTAAATTCTGTGCAATGCACCAAAATTGCGCAATGTTTGTTTGGTATGTTTTGAATACCGCCCTGGTCAGTTTTGCAGAATTCGTCACCTGCCTCCTTCCTTGATCCAAGCCTTGGCTTCATCTGTCCTGAGGTTAGGTTGTTGAGCTATGCTTTTGTCTATTCATTTAGCGCTTTGCTTTCTGCTTGCAATTTAACAGTTTCTTAACAGGGTAAACCCAAGGGCAGAGACCAGGGAGCTTCCACTGGAAAAACTGTCACCTCCTTGTAGGGATTTTGGGTGGACCACATTCCTCCCTGCAACAGTTTTATTGACTGGGGTCCATCCAGTTCATTCTATGTGTGTGCTTGTGTGTGATTTTATCCTCTTACAATTCCTATAGGTCTGTATATTCTGTTTTACAAGAAGACATTTACAACAGTAAAAAAAATCCCTTCCACAATCTAAGGCTAAATATATCTTCAGTATCATGACAAAACATTGTAGAAGTGAATTACACTGGCAGGACTTTCGAAGGTAGATAAAAAACCTATGTTTAGTCAAATAAAAAAAAAAGAAAATCAGCCCATGGGATGGTACTTGCACTCAGGGAGAAGGGTACCACGTGCAGCAAGGGACTCTTCTCCTTGAGTGTCAGTCTTAAATTTTCCCCTCCCCCCCATACCTCTGCTGTTGTGATCTTCTGGTACTACAAGAGTTAAGAGAGCTGATGGACTTGTCATCAACACTTGACAAAAGTGTCCACTATGTCCACACTTTCTGCCCCCTACTGAATTCATAGAAGTGATACTATAGCTTCCATCAGGTATAAGTGCTCTATGAAAGGAAGATATGTAGATAAATGAAATGTCCACCACCTCCATTCCTAGAGTGCTTTTCATTCATGGAAGTTTCAATAAATGGAGAAAAGCTGTGGAAAGGGCAGGAAAAATCAGCAGGCTCCGAGTGCCTATCAGGGGTGAATTTAACACAAGGCAAATAAGGCATTGCCTAGGGTGGCATTTTTCAGGGGGGGCAGAAGGGACGGAAGAAAGCACACATGTGGTATGGGGATCTGGTGGGTTTCGAGAGAGGTTGTGGGTTTCATGAAAGTGTATGCACAGCCCAACTCTCGTTCCCGGAAATGTCTGGAGCTGTAAAGGTGAGTGTCTTTCTCTCTCTTGCCATGGGGGATGGTGGCTGGTGTATGGGAGGCAGTGGAAGACGCTCTTGGGTGGGAGTCAGAGGTGTTGTTGGTCAATGTCAGGCTCTCTCTGCAGGAGGTGCCGATTTTTGTGTTGCCTAGGGCAGCACAAACCCTAAATACACCACTGGTGCCTATGACAGGGCTTGTACTAACCCACACAGCACCAGAAGATCACAGCTGTAGGGGTAATGGGGTGGGGGGCAGAGGACTTTTTATTTCAACTAAAACAGCAACCAGTAGCACTAGGGACACTTCTACTTGAATGTAAGTACCGTTCCTTGTGCTGATTCTGGAAGAAAAGCATTTCTGACTTAATTTAGGATTTAATATGCTGGATAAATTGAATACAGATTTTTTTTACATCTGCATGAAGATCAGTTTTAATGGATATTTTCCTTTCAGTGTCTATAGTGCATGTTCCCTCTAGATTTTATTTTCCAGATGCAGGGTTTGATACACTTCAGCGATGTTCTATTCTGCAGAAGCATCTCAATAACTGTTGTGTGAACCGGATGTTCCAGCCAATGTGGATAATTCAGTGGTGGGCTATGTGCCTAGTATTCCTTCAGCTGGACAGCACACCAACAAGCTGAATTATTAAGAGCACTGCATAATGTGATAATCTCTCTAGAGCCTGATAGCAATTAAATTGGCAAAAATAGAAGACTCATACCCAAGCAACTCTGCTAGCACATGCCGGAGCTCTGCAATAACATCTTCCTCACTGGACAGAACCTGATTAGATCTCTATTGCTCATAGGAGTGGATGGTCAATATATAAGCCATGAAATTACTCCTTCCTCATTAATGTGAGTGGAGATCTACCTGAAGATTGGTCCAGATCTAATTTTGAACCATTTGGAATGAAGCCATAAGCTGGCCGTAGTGAAAATACAGCAGGCAATCCATCTGATTTTCAGCTCATTTACAGTGCTAAATTTTGTAGGACACATGAAGTCTAAATTTTGTAGGATACGTGAAGTTACTTGAGTCTAGCACAAAAAAGAGATTCTTATATATAGCTACCCAGGGGTATACAGAAAAAACAATCAGCATTATGACATACTCATTTAGATTACACGTAAACTCTTAACTGAACACCAGTTAATTTGCTAAAGCACTGTGTATCATAAACCAGTTTTTTTTATTCCCCCGACATACTCTTTCATTCTTTTTGTCCTTTCCTGTGTCTCTTGTCTGCTATTACCAGTCTACATGCATTACAGCCATGGCTGCATGGCATTTTCTCAGGATGGTTTTCCTGTCAGTAACAACAATGGACCATGCCTGTGCATCATGTGTTAGAACAACTGTTTGGGGTCTCCATTAGAAGAGCATGTGACAGGGTGACAACACAGGAGTACAAATGGGAAACAGGGACAAATGTTGTCACCCTGTAATAGGAAGTGTCTGCACCTTAAAACAGCCCATACAGTATGTGAGTCTGTTTATTATGTTCAACCAGTGGGTTGAAAAAAAAAAAAAAAACAGAAAAAAAACCAGGAACCCCCCTCCCAAAAAAAACCCCAGAAACCCCCCCCCCCTAAAAAAAATGTCTTGATAGAATATGAGTATGAGGGAATCTTCCCCACTGACCTATTGTATTCTGACAGCAGAGAGACTTCCCCACTATCATAATACACTGATCAGTGTTGTAGGCGATAGCCTGCAGCACTGATTGAGCAGGAAAAATCAGACAGGGCAGTTGTGCAGAAGTTGATGTAGATAATGGATGGATCACAAATTGGGCCAGTCCCTGCTGAACCACCCGAATTTTGATCCAAATATGGCTGGCTTTACAGCAGGTAATATTTGAATGCTTTAAATTGTTTTTTTTTTTTTAACTGAAAATGACTTTAAATCATATTAGCATAGGAAAGACTATATGTGATTTTGGTATTTGGGTTTGTATTGACCTCAATTTTTTGTTTTAATCCACTTTCCCTATTATTTCCAAAGGAATCCGCATTGGCTGAGCAACACTATATAGGATAGTGCTTTCAACTAAATCATTACAATCCTCTTAAATCCTATACCTACAACTTCTGAGAAATCCTTTAAGTACTTAGCCATTTTTATTTGAGTCTAGCACAAAAAAAGGGATTCTTAGGTACTGTATATTTGGCCAATTTCTTTGAAAAGCTTCTAAACATTTAAAAAAAAATGCTGGCAAGTATGCATAGATGTGACCATTTAATATAAAGCGTCATGTGCATATTGTAAGTATAATACTATGTACACGTTTTAAAGAAGATGATTGGGGACATTTACGAAAAGTGAGGCAGCCAGAACCTGGAGCAGATGTGCATGGCAACCAATCAGCTTCTATCTTTCATTTTCAAAGCTTAACCAAACAAGCCAAAGATAGAAGCTAATTGGTTGCTGTGCACAGCTGCTCCGGATTTTGCCTGCTTTAATTTTGAGAAACCCCCCCGGTGCATATCTTTACCCTATTCATTGACCTCTAAAGCAAAAATGTGAACAGTACATAGCATCTATGTGCTGCAGGAATATCCCTTATCACAGTCCTGCCTGTTTGGGGTCAGCACAGTGATTGCCAGCTCAGTACTCCTTCCTTCCATTAGAGTAAGGCACGTGACAAAGCATTGAAACACACTTTTGCAATGCAGTGTGGTTTGGTAATAACTGGATTACGGCAATGCATGCTGATATATGTGTTTGCACGTTGCGGTACCATTCAGTTTGAATGACTCCTCAACACATTTCCCATTACCAGGCTTTTGGTTTGCTACATCGGAAAAATGCTGCATGTCTATTATTTGATCCATTCTTCGGCATTGGCAGCCCATTACAAATTAGATGCAAAAGAGCAGTGTGAATGAGCCCTAAATGATTTTATGACTAGTCACTGCTTTTAGGAACAGGAATATTAGGATCAGAACAAGACCTAGGTATCAAACCAAAAGCTGAAGTGACATTACCGTTTAGCATTCTATTTTCACCTAAGAGTAAAAATGTTGGGAAATTTGATGGTAAAGTCATCAAATACTTTTGGTTCAAACTTTTTATCTCCAGAGCAGTCTTTGCATTTTTTGCACATGTTAAATGCATTTTAGGCCTGAAGATTTAAATCCATACATTAAAGTTAATTTTAGTGCACAATATATTTTCCAACTTTTTTTTAACAAAATATAAAAGATGGGATTGCTTTAAGTAAATAGATACCAAAAATGTTAAGTCTTAAAATTGCACAAACCAGTCATTGGTTTAGCGATAACCATGAACGATGGACCTAGAATTATTGCGCTCACTCTACTATGCCCAGTTGTAATTTTTGGGTGTAGGCATACCTAACAAGCATGTTTATGTTCATATTTGCATGTACATGGGGGCAGGGGCGCTTTACATTTTTTTTTCACAAATTTTGTGTTATTTCAACCCCTATGTGACAGCACAATTGAAGTAACAAGCTCTCTTTGATGAGACATCAGGTGACCAATTAGATCCATAATTTTCTCCTGCATTCAACCACAGCTAATTAAGCAGAGATGACTGAGGAATGAGAATGCTGAAACTGGAAGTGAAGAAATGCTTGTGTTGGCTGATCTTCTTCAGTTGTCCCTGCTGACACCCACTATGGCCATCCTGGACCTGCACGGGAGGCAATATAGCTCTGGATACAAGTGTGGTGGTGGTGGGGGTCACATTCCAGTATGTGGAAATGATCACTTTCAGCAGAAAGCTAAAAGTCAGTTTAAAGGCCCACGCTTCCACTGATGTAAGACTTAGGTTGGTGGCAATGACAGGGTTAAATAAAAAAGGTTAATACAGAACAACAAATTGAGTTCAAAGTCATACATTTTGTATTCTTTAGAAATCAGTCAGAGCTTGAGTAGAAAAACCTGTCTCTTGCCAACGAGTTGCAGAGAAGGAGCCTTGTTCTCTGTGGGAGGCAGTGGCCTCCCTGCAAAGGTCCAACACCCTCCCTGAGTTGGACCTATAGCTCTGCAATCAGTATAGTTCAGTTAAAGGATAATTGTACAAAAAGCATGGTTATCCTTTAAAAACAGATTTCTAAGTTATGTTCTTTTCAAGATGGTGTATCCTTCAATGGTATAGCACTCATAGAATTTATTTTATAGATCCCTTTACTGACGTGAAATAGATTATTCTGAAAAATATTCTTTTCACTTCATAGGTACTGAATATGAGATATATCATCTCTGAGAACATGACTGTACAACTGCCGTATCTGGTGTAGTAGAATGTGCAAATTGATGTGGCCAACGCTGAATATCTCCAATGTAAATGGGAAGAGAGGAGATAACCCGAGGGTCCAAATTTCCCTGCATGGCACAATCAAGCAGAACTGTGCTTATCACACTTTATTATATTGTCAGGACAAAAAAAATATAAAAGACGGGAATAATGCCACTTTCATTATCCATGTGTTATAACCTTCCCTTGGGTTCCCTGATACTAAGTATACGGTCAAACAGCGAGTGTTAGGGAGTGATACTTATACATTTGATCTGATGAAAAAGGAAAAGTAAAAGTCTGGAAATAAAGCACAGCAGGAGGATAGATAAAAATGCAGGAGTATTGCACTAATCCAGAAGTCTTTCCCATCTTCATAAGCTTTGCCACTCCTACAGGCTTATAAAATAAATAGCGATGTAGAACATACAGTAACCTTTTAAAATTTCATTGTTTTTAAAGTATGTATAATTATGTACATCCAAAGAAAAAGTATATATCAACACATTATTTACACATACATACACACACTGTGTATATGTAAGGAAGGGTTAGAACCTATTTCAAACTTATATTGCTGTGTGTGTTCCTACTTGTCCGATTCACCTTCTCTGTGTCTCATGGACCTCTGTCATTACAACAGAAAGTGATGGGAAATCCAACATTTTAATCACCACCAGAAAATTAGACAAGGGTAAATTTTTCTATTATTTTGGTTACAACTGCCTCCATTATCCACCATTAACATACACTTGTCATTTCAGTGAAGCTAAACTGCCCTTATAAATCAAAAACATGCATCCTCATATGTCTGCCCATACCAAGTTCTTGAGCATCCGGAACATTTTGGGCACTTTAGTATACACAACTAGCCTTTTGCCCAGTAATTCAAGAACTCACTCAACACCTCCAGCAAATCCTTTGACCCCTGAGGCCATCTTTGTGAGGGTAGATCTGTTCTGTCAATCTTGGGATCCAGACAAGAGGACAGCCAGGCCATAGATTTTGGGAGGAAAGATTTAGACTATTAGGGGTTTATTTACTAAAGCTGGAGAGTCCAAAATCAGACTCCCTTCTGCATAGAAACCAATCAGCTTCTAACCTCAGCTTGTTCAATGAAGCTTTGGCAATGAAACCTGGAAGCTGATTGGTTTCTATGCAGAAGGGAGTCTGATTTTGGACTCTCCAGCTTTAGTAAATAAACCCCCTAGTGTCCAGTAACAGTTCTTGCATATAGAAAAAAGGCCAACGTCTTTTGGGTTTCCAAACAGCCCCCTTCATCAGGGCTTATGAAATTCTGGAATGTGGCATAACATTTTGTAAGCCTTGATGAAGGAACCCATTTGGACCCCCAGAGGGGTGGACATTCGCCTATATGAAAGACCTAATTAACTGGTACTAAACACTAATGATCAGTTGAATGTATTCCTCCCAATATCGTTGACTTCTTTGGAACAAAAGCCATGTTTATGGGCTCTATATTTTTTGGAGAGCTTCCTAGTTAATGGTCTTTCATCAGACAAGATTGGGATTCTCACTTTATGGAAGAGATCCAACAGTCGATACCTATATTTTTCTGTCGGATAGAGCTAAATCTGTGACCTCACTTTTCTTTACAACAGTTGAACAATATTGGTGAAGGGTGTTCTCCCAGCCTGCTGACTGGAGAATGACTGAGATCATCTCTGTGCTCTTTCCTCCTGTCACCATGCTTGCAATACATTTACAGCTCTATGGCAAACAATAAATCCCCGCTGATCCTCCTTCTCCCAGTGCTGCTGTGCAAGGATTTACAGAAACTGGTATAAACAGGTACTTACACTAGTTAAATTTAAATGTACAGTTAATGATGGTTTAATGAATAAATAATTGTGTTAAATGTGTGTTTTTTTTATCTGTGCTTGAAGTCCAGCTTCAAATAATAATCATCAAACAATGGAGCAAAATATAACTATTCAGTCTCTATCCCTCAACTTTCCATAAATGTGAAGAAATAATTTAGCAGCTTCATTAACATGTCCATTAATTAATGAGCAAATGACCATGTAATTTGGAGGCTGCTGAGCAGAGATAGAGTGTGTGGGCTGCTCCGATACAGGGCTTCACATATTGCTGCACTGTAATCAGCCTCCACGAGCACGGGCCAGGCTGAATTGGTGTGGACAATATGGGCAGACACAATATATTTATCATGATTAAGGAAAAAAGACAAAGAGAACCATTAGCACTGTAAGCCAAATTAGCTAAATTAGCTCTAAACTTTCTCAGCTACATGTCTCATTATATTTGAGGGTTAACTGTAATTGCCAAGCACTCTTCAGCATTCTCTGTTACTCTTGCAATGTAGCCAATGAATTTATAATTGGTCTGTTCAACAACTGACAATACCTAGAATTCCAAGAAAATGTATTATGTAGCCAACAGCTGACAATGAAGAATGCATTGACTTTTCATTGTTCAGTTTGTGAAGAACTGTGTAGTAGAGCATCTGCAAAGACAATATTCACAATATCTATTTAATATGCCAAAAATCAATGCATAACATGCAGTAGCATGCGACAACCAATCAGAATTTATTATTCAGTTATTTCAGACTTATAAACTGATATCTGAAAGGCTGCAATTGTCACAAAATGATTAAAGTGATATTAAACCCTTGCTTTAATCATTTACTTGCCTATGCTCCTGTTATGCTGGTGCCATGACTGCTGCCCTAAATTTCCTGTTTCAGGGCGATTCCTTTCTCTTGCAGCGTCGTGGGAAGCCAGCCTTTCATGCAAGGTCCTAGGAGTTGTGTCTTTCCACACTGTGTAGCATCAATAGAAACACACTACCAGGTAGCCTATGATGGCAAGGCACTCCCCTGCTCCTCCCCCTCCTTTCTCCAAGTTAATAAACTGCCTTGCGACTGCACTGTCCACCGTTATTTCCTTCCTGTGAAGACTGGATATTCAGGAAAGCAGCACTGAGAGAACAAGAGCCAGCAGAAATGAAAGCTGTAAACTGCAGGTGCTGAGGTAAGAACTTTAAACAAATAGTTTATTGATGAATGTTTATTTTATTGTGCTCATTGTATTAAGCTAAAGAGGGTTTATTACTATTTGTAAGTCAAAATAATGGATACAATGTCTATAGAGCAACCACCAACAATACTGAACCCTAAGCAGATATAAGACGCACACTAATGCAGCTCTGTCATTTCTAATACATTATTAAATGTATTTTTATGCAGCTATTGTCAGACCTGCATTTAACATGGTGTTAGCCTTTTTGCAGTCTCCTGCACAGCAAAGCTGAGACTGGGAGAAGCACCATGAAGGAGCCAGTCAGCTGTACTGCATTGCTCATATGGTAACAAAGGAACATGCTGATGGGGGAGAGAGCAAATCAAGATAAGCTCATCAGTCTGCTGCTTCTCTGTTTAGTGTCCAGTCACAGAATGGGGGAGAGACAAGACCTGTAAGCATTACTTTAATTGGAACTTTAGACAGAAAATTAAGTCCTGCTAGATCACTTCAGGCTGGCCTTTTTTGCAGGTATAGCTATGTAAAACATTACAAATAGGTCCCTATACTCTTTAAAATCCAGTAGTACACTGTCTCACCCTGTTTTGCACATGTTCAGTTGCTCTCTATTTTTAAGTATTGTGTCAATTTTGTAGAGACTGATCTGCTGACAGCCTAAAGATTTACTGCTGCTTAGGGTTCTGCTTAGGGTTCTGGGTAGCAAAAAAATGGCAGCCTCCAGCAAGGAGAAACAGGAAAAATGCTGGAGGGAATTTACAGTGCACACTTATATTGGTAGCATAATTATTAATGTTTATTCATTTTTATCAAGTTGTTTTACATTTTTTACCCTGCTCTGCAAGAAAGGACTGTGCTGTCTGGAAGAACTGTATAAATCGTAAGGAAAAATTGTACTAAACATCATTTTTTGCATTCAGAATATTTTAATCAAATATTGTAAATTCTCTAAAAATCAGATGTATCAAATTGTGAGAACTAGGATTACATAACAACGTTCTTCATACCAACACCTCTACCCATGTGATCAGGGTAACTCACCAGACTAAAGTGACCTCTAAGACCCCTTTCACACAAATGTTTCAAACAGGTCCGCCTGTGCGTTTTCCAGGTGGATGCGATCGGCACCTCCAGTCTCCTGTATGGAGGCTGGACATGTGTCCGTTTACACCCGCCTACATCCAATCCGATCAGATAAAAACATATGGACGAGGAGTCAGATGTAAACAGACAGGTTGTCCGTTTACATCCAACCGCCCCTAGAGGATAGTGGGCTGTTTCCACTCTGCATAAGTAAAGCAGACACAGGTCTGTTAATCCACCTGCTCAGCAGGGATCCGCAGACAGATCCCCTGCTGAACAAGCAGATCGCAGGTGGAGTGCACCCTGTGTGAAAGGAGCCTTAACCTCACTGGCGGTAATCCCAAATGTGACTCGGGGTTAATTTACAGTACCAAAAGCCACACTCAGAATTACACTGTAGTCCTTGTCCTGTGATCCCTCAATCCTTACCTTGTCCTGCAATCCCCCGATGTCCTTCTTCTGTGTCCTCCGGCCAATGCCAGTATCCGTCTTCCGGGTTCCATTCCCTGACACAGGGGGGCAGAACCGGTGGGAGATTCAAAAAAAAGTAAAAACTTGATATACACACAATACATTGTAATCTGTTAGGATTACATTACTGTATCAGACCATTTCACCTAAATGTTGTCCCTAGTGCTTTGTCCAGTGCCCTGCCTGCACTTTTACCATTCTTTCTGCCTGGAAACTTGAGAAACGTCCATGGCATCCAAAAATCGGACCTTTAGGTCAAATGCAGTTTTAGCCCAGCTAGAGAACAGCGACAGTGAATTAGAATCACTTGTAGAATTGAGAGATAGTGATTTGTGGGGAAATTCGTCATCAGACACTGAAAGTGACGACAGCGACGTTTATGCGACTGAGCTCAGTGATGTGCAAACTTGGTGCTCGATTTCAAATTTCAGTGTTTTTGGTTTGATTACATTATTGAAGTCAATGTATTATTATATTATTATTTTTTATAATTATTTATATTATAATTTATGATTTCTTGTTTCAAACTTTATCATGCCTGGGATGTTTACTAGACTCTTGTTTGGACAGATTTAAGTGAGTTATTCCTAAGAATTACAGGCCTACAATATAAAACAACAAATTTCCATGCAAAACAACGTACCGCTTTGACATTCAAAAATGTTTACATAATTAGACTGCCAGGGAGGTTAATCAATACAAGGTCAGTAGCATTTTATACAGTGAAATCTCCACTATCAATCTTCTTCTTACTCAGATGGTGTTCCACTGTCCTCAGTTGGCAAGTGCAGTACGACATGGACTCCCCATAAAACAAAAACTCCCCTAGCATAATAATGCAAAAACGTTTTTAAAAAAAAAAAAAAAAAAAAAGTCACTCCACCTCCAAGTTGTCACATGATTCTCTGTAATGGTGTAAAGACATCAGCCATTCAGTTGTTCAACCTGATTTGGTCGAATATATATATATATTTTTTTTGAAGAGCTTCAAGGATCTCCAATTTTGGACTTTTTTTTTTTTTTTAAGAGTTCCAAGGAGTTCTTGAAAAAGTCCATAACTGGATGAAATTGCTTTGTGTACCTGAATGCAACTTTAGCATTTTTAATAAAATGTTTTTATAACAACACAATATAGGTGTTCTTGTGTAATGAGGGATTCGTGTTAATCTGCACCTGCCTACTGAGAAATGCGAAACATTGTTTGAGTAAAGGAGAGGATCGATAGTCGAAATTTTATGGCGTAAAGTGCTGTTGACCTTCTACTGATTTAGCGGTCAGTTAAAACTTTGCATTGCTCTGATCACATGTGTTGAGGTGTTGGTTTGAAGAACATTGTTATTGGACCTTGCTAATGGAGATCACAGACCATTGATGAATAACAAAAGACTATTTATGCAATACTGGGGCACTTTATAAGATTTACTTCATTATCTTTTTTATTAATTTTAGGCACTTACTGTATATGTTACAAATGTATTTGCATATGTTGATATCAATATTATTAAATCCACATTGAAATAGTACTGGGATTTATAGGTTTTGGGTGAAGCTCTGAATGTCTCCACCTAATTAGCCATTGTAAATCTAAGGTCTAGAATGGACAGAAATATAAATCCTTTGGAAGGTAAGATAAATGTACTGTATATTTAGCTGTGTTTAGCCTGGATTTCAGCTCCCAGATGTCTGCACATTTTACAACTGAATCGTGCACTTGCATTAGATTAGAGTAAATTTGCAGCAATGCTTAACTATTTGAGGTATCAAATCCAATCAAAGAATAGACAAGGTTCAAGGACATGGATCGGATGAGCCATAATGTTTTTCACTAGATCTACGCATATTACTTTATTACTGCATAATCAGAAGGTTTGGGTTCATGTTTGCTGTAACTTGTACTACAAAAGTAATTCTTACCAGAGATCTTTCAACGACAGGCCCAGAGTTACATTTCTGAAAAAACAATGATAAAATATTAGAAAACATTATTCTTCTTCATAATTGATATACTGTATTCATGAGATCAAAATCTTCAGTGGAGAAGACAGCTAACAACATTTATTCGCATTGTCTCTTGGCAAAGGAAAACCAATACACCATAGAGATTTTTTTTATTTTTAGTATAGGTCATACATAAACAACAGTGGTTTGAGGTGATGGACCAGAAGGTTGAATAGTAAAAAGGTATACTGCTTTATTAGACTATCTATGCTACCTGGACTAAAGGTTTCAAAAGATTTTCCATCTCCATATTCAATGAACAGGAAGAACAGTCGGGGCATAGATAACAAGCAATGGAAGCATTAAAACTAAAGTGTTTGTTAGATGCAAATACCAAGACTCAATCTATAAATGCAATTTGTGAGGATGGAAATATAGGAAATTCCATTGCTCACCTGGTTTTAAAAAAGTGCAACTACTCAGGCTGTCATAACGAGCTTGGGTTCACTAATTGGAACGGTATTTCTCAACCAGAGTTTCATGGAACCCTAGAGTTCTTCCAGAGGCTACAAAGGGTTCCTTGAGCAGTGGCGGATAAACCCCCACCTAATGGTGTCTGCATAGTTCTGACTCCAATGCCACTTTGCAGAGCCAGGGGTCATGGGGCCAGTGGAGCTTTTCCTTTTTTCTCAGTTAAGTAACACTGGTGCCAATGATCATGTCAGTTTTCCATTGACCACCAAAGTAAGAATCATTCTCCCTACTGTGCCCCAAAGTATGGGGGCACTACAGTGACCAACCGTGTAATGGGCATTCTTCCCAATAATCACCAGCATAAAGGGGACCTCTCTCCCTGATCACCAATGTGGTATGACTAACATATCACAAATTGTATACAAAGTCATTTTGGGCATTTTTGTATTCCCCAAGACCTGCTCATTATTTCAATGGTTCGTTGACCAGATGCAAGCATGCAAGTCAGGAGATTTCAAACTTTTTAAATCTCAATAGTTGTATGCTTGGTTCAGGCCAGTATATTACTAGCCAGGATCACATGGCTACCTGGTAGTCCCCACTTCAAAGAGAAAGTCATTTACAGAAGCTGCCCTATTCTATCCTCAGACATTTCCTTTAACTTCATAGATCCACAGCCAAAACTGATAGTGGAATTTTCCTTTAAAGGTACCATTCTCTGAGAGAACATGAAGGCTCTCCTTCTACAATTGTTGCACAGCTGCCTAGAACAAATATGCAGATCAAGAGTTCCAATTTTACTCGTTTCACACCCATTCTTTGTCATTGATTCAGGAACCATTGAAGCTGCACGGAGTTAGGAAACTATCATTTTTAAAAGGAAGTCAGCAAAAGTAAGCTGTATACTGCTTTTCTTTCAGTACACGTTTCCTTTAAATATAGAAAGGC
Source organism: Staurois parvus (assembly GCF_062004578.1). Lineage (NCBI taxonomy): Eukaryota > Metazoa > Chordata > Amphibia > Anura > Ranidae > Staurois > Staurois parvus. The sequence continues at coordinate 1,395,214 of NW_028318142.1, forward strand.
TTCAATTTCATATCTTGTTATTCTGTCATTCAACAAGCTACACTTGCTCCAAAATTCAGAGGACTTAAGAATCAGAAGCAGACATAGCATATGCCTATGCTCCCACTCACACCAGAAGTGCTGGTTTTAATGTAACTGAACACATTTGCCTTTGCAGTGTGCTTCATACATGTTTAGAAGAAATACATTCCATGCACTTGGGACATCAAAATGCAGATCAAGAGCAAATATACAGTATGTATTCACTATGTTTTTTTATAATGAGTGTTAATGCAGCACATCTGGTGTGAACGAAAGCATTAAAAACATTGATTTTTTTACATAAATTGAATTTTCCTGATCTGAAAGTTACAGGAAAGGAATCTGGCAGTTGGGGTTTCTTTGCACAGCATGTATTCATTTTTTCTTATTAGAGAAACAATTACTGACGTGAGGTAATAATGTATTGTAATTGTAATAGCAACTGGCATTGACTTTAAGTTACAGTGGAAAACTTTTAATTTTGTATAGTTTTGCATAAGGCAGGTGAGGGTGAGGACTCGTCAAGTTCAAAAGTCTGTGTCCCCACTGGGGAGATCATTCCCCACTGCTTGTTCTATGACCATTGTCACCATGACAGAAAGTAAAAAAAGCTTTCATTTTACAATTGACTCTTGAAGAGGTGTAGAGTGCAACTTCCCTAGTAAATGACAACTGTAACATTTGAGACTTTTCTTATTTTTTTGGTGAGGTTTCTACTCATTTCTGTCAAGGCTCCACTACATGAAGTACACAGTGATTCTCCCCTACAAAAACAAGACACATTTTAACTCTTCCCTTACAATCCAAAAATAAAAGGTTTCCGCTGAAGTTTGTTAAGCAGGTGCTGTACATGTGTTTTATTGATTAGAAACAGTGCTTCCAAAGCCTGTTCTCATGTCCCATAAACAGTGCATGGCTATATATACATAAAGATAGTCATGTGTGTCCAAGCTAAATGATTCAACTACCTGTGTACCACTGGTGGGATTCATGGATGGGTTTAGGAGGCATAGTGGCTAAATATTGAGAAAATTCTTTAATGGGCATTTCAATATTAGTGAGGACAGAACATTTAGCCCACAGCCAAGCCAGGATTGGGAAAGTGGCGTTCTTCCCAGGAGTATTATAAACAGTGAAAATCTTATAAACAGTAAAAATCTGCATCCATCGGCCATAAAGTTACTCGTGGCCAAAAATATTGGCATCCCTGCATTTCTGTCAGATAATGCACCACTTCTCCCAGAAAATTGCTGCAATTACAAATGTTTAGGCATTCTCATGTTTATTTTGTTGGCATTGGTATGACACAAATCAGTGGAAAAACAAAAAGCCAAAACTGACGCATTTCACACAAAACTACAAAAATAGACTGGACACAATTATTGGCACCTTCTCAAAATTGTGAGAAATAATTATATTCCAAGTTTGTGATGCTCCTGTAATTTGTAATTAAACTCACCTGCATCAATTAACAGGTACTAACAATATAAAAATCACACTGGCAACCAGTTAAAATGGTGAAACATTGACTTCACCTTTCTGTTGTGTGTCTCTATGTGCCAAAGGGGGAATGGAGAAGAGAAAGAACAGCAAAGAATTGTCTGAGGATTTGAGAACCAAAATTGAGGAAAAGCATGGACAATCTCAAGGTTACAAGTCCATCTGCAGAGATCTTAATGTTCCTGTGTCCACTGTGCACAACGTTGTCAAGAGTTTTACAGTCCATGGCACTGTAGCTAATCTCCCTTGATGTGGACAAAAAAGAAAGATTGCAAGCGAAGGACTATTCGAATTTTGGCTAAAGAACCTTGATCAAGTTTCAGACAAATTCAAGCTGACCTTCAGGCACAGGGTACAATGGTGTCAGCTCGCACTATATGTCGCCATCTGAATGAAAAGGGATGCTGTGGTAAGAGTCACAGGGAGACCCTACTGCTGGCACAGAAACATAAAGCCTGATTGGAGTTTGCCAAAACTTACCCGAGGAAGCCAAAACCCTTTTGGGAGAATGTGCTGTGGACAGACGAAACATAATTACAGCTTTTTGGTTAAGCCCATCATTCTACTGTTTTCAGAAAAAGCAATGAGGCCTGTAAAGTGAAGAATACCCTACAGTGAAGTTCCCACAGTCAAACATGGTGGAGGTTCACTGATGTTTTGGTGTTGATTTGCTGCTTCAGGCACTGGATGTCTTGACCGTGTGCATGGCATTATGAAATCTGAAGACTACCAAAGAATTTTGGGGTGCATTGTTGGGCCCAGTCTCAAAAAGTTGGGTCTTCATTAAAGGTCATGGGTCTTACAGCAGAACAATCAACCAAAGCACACGTCAAAAAGCACCCAGAAATGGTTTCAGACAAAGCACTGGGGAGGACTGAACTGGCCAGCAATGAGTCCAGATCTAAATCCCACAGAGCACCTGTGGAGGGATCTCAAAACAGCAGTTGGGAAAAGGAACCCTTCCAAATCTGAGAGACTTGGAGCAGTTGGTGAAAGAAGAGTGGTTCAAAGTACCAGTAGAGAGGTGTAAGAAACTCGTTGATGGTTACAGTAAGCATTTGATTTCAGTTATTTTTTCCAAGGGGTGTGCTACCAAATATTAAATTGAGGGTGCCAATAATTTTGTCCAGTCAATCTTTGGGGTTTTGCGTGGAATGTGTCAGATTTTGCTTTTTGTTTCTCCATTTTTTGTGTCATACCAATACAAACAAAAGAAATAAACATGAGGATGCATAAACATATGTAACAATTTTCTGGGCGAAGTGGTGCATTATCAGACAGAAATGCAGGGGTGCCAACATTTTTGTCTATGACTAAATTTATTTTTTTTAGCTAGAATTCCAAATGTAATGGACATTTTCAAATGCAATCAAAAATTGGAAAGCACTTTCAGGTGGGGTTAATGACCAGTGGCAGATACTCTCTTCTGAGGATTTTAGCATTTGACATTGGAGATTTCAGAATAGCTCTCTTTGACTAAGGTAAATAGGAAAAATAGAAAACACAACGAATTATATACCAAACAGATGAATGGCAGAAGACTTAGGCCAGGGTCTGGTGGCTATTACTCCCACAATCAGTTTTTCCATTTTTCTAAAGTGGGGAAAATATTAAGCTTTAACAAAAATACAAACTGCACTATATATATGAACTCCCTGGAAGCAACATCACAAATATATGGCTAAATATTGAAGAAACATTTAGATTTAGTTTTGCAAGCTTCTTGAGCCCGTGGTGAATTAACATATTAATCACAATTCTCACTTTTAGTTTTTCAAACCCAATCATTTGGTAACTGATTTTTAGGACCAGAATAGTTTTCACAGTTTTAGGTTTTCACAAATTTGGTTTGGGTCATTTGCAAAGACTTGCATTTGTGAACATTGCTATCCAGCTTAACATGATCATACCAACAGGTATTTGTATTTAAAGAGGATCTGTACACACATTTAAAAAATCTTGCTAGAGTACATAAATAGAAGGGTTGAACGGCCTACCATTCCTGAAGGAAATGCTGCTGCATAAACCTCGTGTGACCAGGAGGGGAGGATCAGCCATTGAACGCTAAATTTTGATTTTACTAAAATCACGGCACCAATGCCTAGGTTTTTGATCAAGTGAACAGCACTTGAGGAAACGTGAAGCAGCATTATGTCTCAGCAACATAAGTATTTCAGCCCTTCTTTTACTCATTTTAAAGGACATGACTCAACAAAAGCTCAAAAGTAAACTGTCCTGAGGCAAATATGGGGCTGCATTTGCTAACCTCCTCCTGAATGTGCTAGTTGGCAGACCACCAAGTTAAGTGCCTCTCAGTTTGGACACCTGGAACAAATATGCATGTCAGGAAAAGGATGTTAGAACCCCCTATAAGCACCCTTTGTGATCTAAGAAGGTCAACATGACAGCTAGGCAACTTGTACCATCAGTAGGAGATTCCAGCAGTGGCAGCCTCCATGTTTATTTTCATGACAGGTTTCCTTTACAGGAACAGTTGAGTAGAAGTCTGCTTTAAATATGTCATAATTACATATTAAGCCAAAACTAGATTAGAATTAATTTAAATATCATGGAACAGATTCTGCCACACAAGTTCTGCAATGCTGAAAAAAAGAAAAGAAAAGTGTTGCACCTTTTTTAACTCGGCTTTTTGGCTGCGTTTCCCGGAAGGTGGCAGTGTGGTGACAGTAAAATTGTTGGGGTCCTCACAGTCTCGGATTTTGGATTCCTTCATCAAGGAGTCAAGTCTCTTCTTAGCTATGTTTTCCACTTGCTTCCTATTGGTGGAAGCCTACAGATATGTAAACAGATGGGTGAAATTTGGCCACTGTCCATTTCATTTACAAGAAAAATAAAATTAAAAAATATTGGCAATTGTGTCAGGCATATACAATGGATGTAGCCATTTTGTGCACCAATAGCTTATCAATAAGGTAGGAACGGAGTGATGACACTAGCGGCTGCCTGGTAGGCTGCATCTTATTGATATGGTGTGCAGAATGGCTTCCTGCATAGTATATAGGCAATCCGCACATGATGCATTGCATATCATAGACACACCGATACTTTGATGGGCATTCACTTGACCAGTAATGATGCATGCAATATTATAACAGTCACAGGCAGCGATTCTAAGGAGGAGGCAGTTACAGATCTGTCGAAGCCATGGAAAATGCAATGTCTTTACTGAAAGACTGTTAATGAATTTGCTGGATGAAACGTCTGCAAATATTAATTTAGCAAGGACTTCATAGGAAAATTAGAGAGGTTCATGCATTTTTAAAAAGATTTCTAGTCATATAGTCTAGACAGGATAACTTTTAAGGAAAAATTTAAATACGTCTCCTTTTTGTGTAACCTAATAGGAAATAATTAGGTAGCATGATGTAGGGCATATTATAAAACCATGTCTAAAGTACTTGCTTTAGTTCCATCTATGGACCAATTAAAATAATATAAGCTAGATCTTACTTTTAAGTGCTTGTTTAATCTGAATTATCTGATTACAAAATATAAGAATATTTCAAATAAAGTGAAATATTGATGCCAATTTGGAGAATTTTATTTTACCTAGTTAAAGGAAAAACAAAAATAGAAATATTTCCTTTCTGGAAATGTTTAAAGTGCCAAGTTTTCAGCCAAACGGTTGTGTGTGATTATATGGGGAAGGATTAGAACCTGTCTACTGTTAACATCCAAAAATTTCATGTATGTTGTTTCCCATTCCAAAGACATTTTGACACACATGGTATCAAGACACAAAAAAGAACAAATTTCCCCAACAGGGGCAGAAGGGACCAGTGCCATCTACCAAGGGCTGTGCTTGGGCAGGAGGGTGGGCTCATGTGTGCTCGGGCAGGGGGACATGCTTGGCTGTGTTTGGGCGGACTCATGTGTGCTCGGGTGGGGGGTTCGGGCAGATGGGATGGCCCGCTGCGCCTCTGCCCTGGGTTGTCACTGTCAGCGCTAATGGGGGCGTGAAAAGCACGTGATTGTTTGCTAGGACATTGGCGGTCCTAATAACCAATCAGGTGTTTGCCCTGCCCCCAGGCCGCAACATTCAGAGGAGGAGGAGGGCGGCAAGGACAGGACTTCTTCCAGCTCGTGTAGCTGCCTAGAGGAATGAATGGAATGGACCCTGAGGTAAGGGGGGTTTGGGGGATCCTGATGTAAGGGCAGGGGGAACTTTGGGGACCAAATTAAAGAGAATGGGCTTTAGGGACCCTGATGTATGTGGGGGACTCTGAAGACTATGATGTCTAGGGGGACCCTGATGTATTGGGGGGACTTTTGGGACCCTGATGTAAGGGAAGAGGGGAACTCTGGGGACCCGTATTTAAGGAGGGGGGCTCTGGGGGACCATGATGTAAACAGAGGGCCTATGGGGACCCTGATGTAAGTTGGGGGGGGACTCTGGAGACCACGATGTAATGGACTGAGCCTGATGTATTGGGGGGACTTTTGGGATCTTGATGTAAGGAGGGAGGACTCTGGGAAACCTAGTTTAATGAGGAGGCTCTGGGGGACCCTGATATAAGGGGATGAGCTATGGGGACCCTGATGCACATAAGGTGGGGGGACTCTGGAGACCATGATTTAAAGGGGATCCTGATTTATTGGGGGGGGCTTTTTGGACCCTAATGTTGAGGGGGGACTCTGGGGACCCTGATTTAAGGAGGCAAAACTTGGGTACCCTGATGCAAGGGGAGGGGTTGTGGGGACCCTCTCCTGTATCCTGTCCGCAGTCTCTGACCGTCTCCTGGGATGGAGCTCTAATAGGAAGAGGTGGAGCCTACAGTGGAAGGGGCAGAGTTTACAGATGAAGGGGTGGGCCCTAAACAGGAAAGGGTGGGAGAAATTTAGAAGGGGTGCGATTTTAGTCTTGCCTAGGGCATCACAAAACCAAAATACACTACTGCACACACTATATAGGGTGGTGGGCTTTAAATTTTTAACCACTTGCCCTCCAGAGGATTTACCCCCCTTGCTGACCAGGCCGTTATTTGTGATACGGCACTGTGTTACTTTAACTGACAATTACACAAGCTATTCAGAGCCATACAAAGCAGTGTGCAGGAGCTGACAGGGGAGAGATCTTTGTTGTTTATACACAGGTCTCTCCCCTGTTGGAGATACTCAGCGATCACAGGGTGCTGGCAAGAAATCACTTGCCGGGACTCGGTGATTGACAGCCGAGGGAACGAATGGTGGCTCAGTATCTGAAACTGAAAAATCATGTATATACACACACGTGATTTTGCACACCCGTGCCACCCTGTAGCAGTATTTCTGTTATAGGGCGCCGCAGAAGCTGTTAAACATGGCAAAACTAAGCCCTGCATTAAAAGCATTGACTTAATCCTACCGATCTATGCACATTTTTACAAGCAACCAGTGTAAGTGCTTGAATTTAACTAGATATCAGCCTGAGATAGATAGACTAGATATCAGACCAAGAGAGCGAAAATCAACATAAGGAGCCAAACGGTTGTGTTGCAGTGCTCATGTCTGAACAAGAAACATGCTGATAAGAGGAGAGAGCAGAGTGAGAGATGAGCTCATCAGTTTGCAGCTTCTCCTTTCACTGTCCAGCCCTTAGGTGGGGAAAGAACAAGACCTGTAAGTATAGCTTAACTGCAGCAGAAAAAAGCAGGTCTCCTGCTCTTGCCAGACAGGACTATGCTGTGTAGCAGAGCGGTTTGAATCTCAGAACTGAATGGGCAGAAATGCAACTTCTTTGCAGCTAAAACAACACTTTTGTCTGCGATTATTTAACACCTTTCCCATTCGTGCACCCAGTAGTCACTAGGAATATAACAAAGTATACAACACCCTATAACAGCTCTATAGCTTTCCTATCCTAGCTGGCAGTATACATAGCACACATTTGGACTGTTAACAGGGAGTATATATACATTTCTGGGATCGCTGTCTACTAAAAGAAATTACATTCTACAGCATGGTGAATTCATCATAGCAGGTCTACACATCCAGATCATGCAGATATTACACACACAGTCGGCTTGGTCTGCCCCATGCTTCTCTTCACTGGTAATGGCTCCCGCTGCTGCCTCTGAGCCAAAGAGGCGGGAGAGAGCACTGCTGTTGTGCACATCACTGGATCAAAAATTGGCTCAGGTAAGAGCATACATGCATATAAAACATTCATGCAAAAAAAAAAACAAACCTTCTGCCTTTACAACCAATTTAACTGTGACCTAAATTCAAAAATTTACCTGGGGTCTCTTGCACTGTTGCCACCAAGGAAATGGTGATGATAAATTTTGGTGAAATATCACCTTTTAAGAGTCAATGGCAGAAAGCAAAAGTGTGTTTTTTTTTTTTTTAAAGATGCAATGGACTATAAATGGTACCCAAGATTCACAGAAGCCTCTCAACTGTCCTGGACTGGATTTTGTGCCAAATAACAGATTCTAATCTAGCCTTATTATTGGACATTTTTCCATCGAAAGAAAACCAATATTGAAAGAAGTCAAATACAAATGTAACACAACAGAGCACAAATAATCACATAAAGAACAAATTAAAAAATTAAAATGTATTTGATTAAACTACCCTAAACATACTCTCCAAAAATAAATATCTTAGCCTTAATGGCTTGGTGAGTGAAACAAAGTGTTTCCCTTTGTCAAAAATCAGTCGTTTTGCGATAAAATTAATTTCACCTAAAATTACTTCAATATTATCCCCTACACTTTAACAATCCAGGTACAACCATAGACAGTTTCTGTGTGAAGCAAAATCATAGATTAGCTACTCATGCAACAAAGTCAATAGTGCCTTTGTTGCAGTTAAACTATGAAGTGTAGCATATGCACAGTTTCAGGCCATAGAGTCCAATGGGTGTTTTTCGCATTTTATAACTATGGCGGTCTTCAACATCCCCCGCTCCTAACACTCACTGAGCAGCATTGTTGATTGGAGCACAGTGCAGGGGACATATCAGACCTGTAAAGATCTGGACCACTGCTTTCACACAGAACACAGTGAACCAAGTTTTCAGCAGGTTGCTAGGCATGGGGCCAGGGGCGGACTGGCAACTCATGGGGCCCCCGGGCAATAGGGGATCATGGGGCCCGTGTCCTTGCCCAAACTCAAAAAAGCCTATGAAAAAGGTACCAGGGGCATCTCATGGGGCCCCCTACTGACCCCAGGCCCTCAGGCAGTGCCCGAGTTTACAAATGGTCAGTCCGCCCCTGCTTGTTACATGAGGTTGGGGCTGTGACCTCATCCACATGTGTAAGCTTTGACACCAGTCAACAAGAGCCTGTACAGGTTTAGGGATGGAGAGGAGTGAAGCATTGTGGGATGGCATGTATAAGTAGGTCAGAGCCTAGAGAATTGTTTTAAGTTGGTACCAGGGGCATCTCATGGGGCCCCCTACTGACCCCGGGCCCTCGGGCAGTGCCTGAGTTTCCAAATGGTCAGTCCTCCCCTGCATGGGGCTAGGACACTATCACTAAAAAAAAAAAAACCCATACAAATGAAAAGTTTATGTTTGCAGTTTTACTCCATAGGGAAGTTAAAAAATAAAGCTAGCATTGGGCTTTAAATAAAGACCTATGAGAAGTATATCTTGTACATGTAATGTAGATGAGATTGTGGCAGGACGCGCTGATGAAATGTAGAGTTTGCCAAACAATAGAAACTTGCATAATTGTGCCTCTGCCGAAATGTCATGACCAACGTTCCAAGCATTGACAGAAATTTAAAATGATTTTTATCTGGAGACTTTTATCAAAGTAAAAGGTAAAACTTTCTATTCGTTAGTATTGAATACATTTTCATAAATCTCCTTGCAAACTGCTCTTGAATAATGGGATCAGTCTAAGAAGTTCTTACATTTGCGGATTAATATTTTAAATGTTGCTGGCAGTAAAGAGCAATATTTGAACTTTTTCAGATAGTTATTCATGGTATAAAAAAAACTCTGTATGGATGAGCTGGAGAAATACAATAGCTTCACATGAATCAGTTAGGAATGTGATTTCAGCACCCGCAGCACTAAATATCTTCCAGCCAAAAAGAAAAAATGGACTAATAATGAAGAAAACCTAAAATCCATTCTATTTTACTATATAATTGCAAAGCTCGTCTCAAAGGATTGCATTATTAGCCTTAGCCTAACCCTCATCCAGAGATATGTCACAGCCACTAATAAATCTGACTAGTGAACTTTCATTTCATGATGATTTCTTGACGTTCATGTACTTCATATGAACTAATTCGGTAGATGCACTCTATTCCTAATCACAAATATGTATGCCAGAATGGAATAGCGTACTAAATCACAAAAATTCTCTTAAAGTGGACTCAAAGTGAAGATTTCACTATCTTATAGCGAACATTTAAAAATGTAAATTCTGCCAAAGCAGTAGCCTGAACAGTTGACCTTTTACCCTCAAAAAGAACTAGAACCAAAAAGTAAAACAATCTAGTTGCATATTGCACTTGGTCCAGTTTTGATCCATTGTCATTTTCTGTAGTAAAAGCCAATTATTACTAGAAATAATTGCTAGTATTAGTGCTGTCAGTGGTGGCTATAGCTCCCAGGTTAAAGCCCAATTTATGGGCATTCCTTCCTACAGCCAGCACTATAGCCACCTCCCCCCCTGTAAAAATGGATTTTGAGCAGTGAGCCAGCTACCCCGCCAGCACTGACTGATCATTCACAAGAAAATCACGTAGAGCTGTCAGGGCTGTATAATCTATTTGCTGGTGCTGTGCATGGTTCCAAAAAGCCAGCAGAGAGATCACAGCCCTACCAGTGCTAACTGATATTATACTTTTGTGAATGGACAGTCAGTTCTTTTGGGGCTGTGTGATCTATCTGAAGCGGTTAGCATACATACACACACAGCACCGGCAGATAGATCACACAGCCTCAACAGCACAGACTGTTCATTCACAATAATTTAGGATCAGTCAGCGCTGTTGAGGTGGTGTGATCTATCTGAAGCAGTTAGCATAGATACCACTGGCAAATAGATCACACAGCCCCAACAGCACTGACTGTTCATCCACAAAAACATTCTTCTTCTCCTGTAAAGATGGTATTGCCTAAATCTTCAGCCTGCTGGAGTGGTCAACAAAGACATAGCTAGTGCTGGGCTTTCTTTTTAGACCGCACAGTACAGACCGCATTCTAATGCATTGTAACCACATACAATACATAGACGGAAATCACTGTGAACATAGTCAGCAGTGCCATTCAAAAATACAAGGTAAAGTTCTATCATGCAAAGAAGAAACCATATCTGAACATGATCCAGAAATGCCATCATCTTCTCTGGGCCAAACCCTATTTAAAATGGATTGTTGCAAATTGGATTGGTGGCCAGATGAATCAAAATTTGACATTCTTTTGAGCAACCATGAGCTCTGCATCCTCTAGACTAAGGAGGAGATGGATTTTCTGCTTGTTATCAGCACCCAGTTAAAAAGTCTGAATCTCTGATGGTATCGGTGTGCAATAGTGCATCTGCAGGGCACCACCAATGCTGAAAGATCTATCCAGGTTTTAGACCAGCTTATGCTGTCATCCAGACAAGGTCATTTCAAGGTTTTGCATATTTCAGTAGGACCGCAATGGGAAACCACATACTGCATCTATGACAACATCTATGACAACAGCATGACTTCGTAGTAGAAGAGTCCAGGCGCTTAACTGGCCTGCCTGCAGTCCAGACCTGTCACTATTTAGAAAAATTTGGTGCATCTTGAAAAGAAAAAAAATGACAGACGACTTAAGGCTGTTGAGCAGTTAAAATCCTATAGCAGGCAAGAATGGGACAATATTCCTCTCCAAAAACTCCAGCAACTGGTCTTGGTTCCCAAATGTTTACAGAGTGTTAAAAGAGCGGATGCTACACCATTGTAATCATTGTCCTGTCCTAACTTTTTTCGTGTTGCTGCCATCAATTTCAAAATTACTTTTTTTTTAAAAAATGGTATATTTTTACAGTTTAAACATTTTCTGTTTTCTGTTTGTGAATGGGAATATAAAGTGGATTTGTGAGATTTGCAAATCATTGCATCCTGTTTATGTAGATTTTACAGAGCGCCCAACTTTTTTGGAATTGGGGTTGTAGTATGTATGTACCTATAGGGGTAAATTAGTTTCAAGATTAAGGCTCCATGCACACTGGGCATTTAAATAACGCTGGTAGAATTAGCTGTGTTAAAAATGCAAATGTTTCATCGGTTTTTAACGTTTTTGCATTAGCATTTTCCTAAACTAAAAAGGTCCAAAAATGCCGGTTTGCTGCATTTTACCACATTTTGCCATGTTAGAGCATTTTTACAGCTAAAAAACTCCTCTAGAAAACCACTAGTTCTGGAGGTTTTTTTCCAGCCAAAAAACGTCCCTGCCAAAAACCTCTGATTAAAGCCTATGTGTGCATGGACACATAGGATAACATGCTGGGGAGTTTACTGGCTGTAGAGAAAAAAAAACGACAAAAGCCAAAAACAGCAGCTGTAAAAATGTCCAGCTTGCAGGAGGACTAAAAGTTAGGTTAGGTATAGTAAATAAATAAAAAACAAACAATGTGCGCTATCAAACTAGTGAATAAGCTAATAAAATAGAGCCGCTGCAATAACACTTAAAAGGTGATCCCACACATAAAACATAAAACATACATAAATAGTGTTGTGCTAACTCATAAAAACATAATAGTTCATAAACAGATTCAAACGTGATAGTTCAATCAAAATATGAAATATAAATATAAAGTGATTGAATGGTGAAGAATCACTACGATGTGCTGCGGATTAATAAAGTCTATTTGAAAAACACAATGCTCCACCTTAACTCAGTGTTCCTCAGCCTAAAAATATATATGGATGGCCCGCTCACCTCCTACCGTGGACCCATAAATTAATATAGGTCAACCAAGAATGGTAGCTCCAAAAAAGTGCTCTAGATGGCAGCAGAGAGCTGATGACAGGCACCCCTTCATTGACAGTCATTGAAGGGGTGCCTGTCATCAGCTCTCTGCTGCCATCTAGAGCATCTTTTTGGAGCTACCATGCTTGGTTGACCTGTATTAATTTATGGGTCCACGGTAGGAGGTGAGCTGTCATTTATATATATTTTTAGTGGAGGAGCACTAAGTTAAGGTGGAGCATTGTGTTTTTCAAATAGACTTTTTTTTATCCGGAGCACATCGTAGTGATTCTTGACCATACAAGCACCTTATTTGATTTTCACCATTCAAGCACTTTATATTTAAATTTATATTTCATATTTTGATTGAACTATCACCTTTGAATCTGTTTATGGACTATTATGTTTGTATGAGTTAGTGCAACACTATTTATGTATGTTTTAGGTTAGGTATAGTGTCAAGAAGTTAACACTATTTGAGTTTAGTAGCCAAGTAAGGTAAGGGGTAGCCTAGTATGTAGAGTTTAGATCACGTGCCAAGAATAAAAATTAAAGGACAGGTTAAGGGTTTGGGTCAGTGTTAATTGTTGCAGTTTGTTATGAATAACATTAATCATTAGGGTAGGGCATACAGCCAGGGATACTGAAGACCATTTGGATTTGAAGGTGTATGTAGTAGGTGCTGGATACAAAGCAATAGGTTTGATCTCAAAATGAAAATAATAGACTATACCAATAAGATCAATTTCTCTGGTTAGGCAGCTCACATCCACGAAAGATCCTTAGGAGACAATTCATATTAATAAAATGTAAATCAACATGTTTCGGGATTTTAAGGCAACCCCTTCATCAGGGCTGGGGAAAGCTGACCAAGGCAGATGTTGGACTCCAAGTTTAAAAAGATATTTAAATGAACTCTGTAGATATTGATAAAGAAGGCTTCAGTAACTTATTTGTTCTAGCATGGCTGTACGTGCCGGGACTGAGATACAGTATATCTGTTTCATAATACTAGGACACACAAGATAAAAATAAATACTACTAAAAAGAGCATGCAGACAGAGATGACAACAGTTTCAGGACAGAATCTGTTCCAGCAATAAGAATCCACAATATTAGCATGTCTACAGCACAAATAAAGCACACAGAAGTCACAGCTATATCTGAAATCACATTGTTTGTTACCAAACCATGCTCTATGCTGGGAAAATAGTGAGATACTGAAATGTGATTCATGGAAGCAGCTGATGGGCTGCAATTGGCATTAAAGACAACCATTTTTATGTTTTTGCACGCTGTTAGTCATGAGGCCCATTTATACTGCCAGGTACAATTGTTTACCATTTCTATTCTAGAGTAAAATTCTAAAACAATATGTAAACCTGCTGGATCACATACTTGTATGAAAAAGGATCCTGTTTTCATGCTTCCTTTGTATGAAACCCCTTGTGTTCCTACCAGTCCCTCTGCTCTCCTATCAAAAACTGACCACACTAGGTATGAGAGCACAGCGGGGTCAATTCTCTAGCTGTGCTGAGACCTCAGTGTGCTCTCCTCCAATGATCAGACTTGTGCTGACCCCCTCCCCTCCTGCACAGCCATTCACTGGAAGACCAGTGTACTGCAGCTTTGCCTCCCTCAGCTCTATTAGCTCCTTATGCAACTGCGCACAGAGGTCATGTGATCACTTATAAAAAAAGGGGGGGAAGGTATTTAACATTTTTTATATCTATACACAAAATATTTTAGCTTTCATTTCTATTTTAAACTGAATGGGCTGTTTTACAAGGTGAGGGTTTACAATCACTTTAATTGAGAATAGGTTAGTAGAGTAGTTGCCTCATGTCCATGTTGTCAGATTTAAAGATGTCAGAGTTAAAGGGTCAGTCCACTCAAAGTGATATTTTAGCAATAGGCGGGGCTGTGTGGATCAAATTAGTTCTGACCTCTTTGATTCCTTAGATACTTCAGTCATGATATCTTCCTGACATAATTCCAGTTTCTTTTCTTGCCCTTCTGGGTGGGATTATTGATTATTCCAGACCACCTTTGTCTGTTCCACCTATTACATTCTTCTTATTATCATTGCAAATCCAGAAAGGACAGTGTGATTCCATCTTGATGGCCAAAGCAAGACCTCTTCTAACAACCTATTCTTGGTTCTTTAACTACCCCCCCCCTCCCGTGCCTGGGCACCTTGGTTGAAAAAGGCTGTTCTAAACACTAAAAATGGAGCAGATGATGCTCCTAAACAAGGGTCACAAGCTTGTATAAATTAGGAGTGGTCTGTTCTACACAGCAAAGAGAATGAAGAGCTGGAGATGCATGCTGAGATCTCTCTGTCGTCTTTGCCTCTAGGGCCAGATTTAGACCTTGGGGGGACCGAGTCATTTCAGGTTTGAGGTGCTCCTCAAGCATGGAGTTGGTTTACATTTTCAATGAGAGTCACACATCTTCAAAAATGTATGACACAATGTAATTCTGAGTTTGTGCATGCACCTGCGCGCAGTCATAGGCAACCTTCCCTAAGAGCATATGCGCTCTATGTGTGGTTCATTTGAGCTGCCAAAATTAATTTTTAAAAACGTCCAGATTAAAAACCTATACAGATGACAGATAGCAAAATATTACTTCCCAAGATACATTTATTAAAATAAATTATTATATATTTTATTTAATTTTGATTATTTTATATAATTTTTTATGGACAGAGGGAGGCAGGAGGTGGGTTGTTAGCTCTGCTCATGTAGTGTAATCACTGCATGGGCAGAGAGAGGGAAAGCTCACATTCTGTACAACAGATCAAACCTGATGGAAAATTGTGGCAGTTTTCCATAAAGAGACCATGCTATATGGAAACTTAATTAGGGGAAGACCTACGTAATTTTCTATTTTCACCGAAAAAGAAACTGGTGCGGTGTGGCACAGAAAGACTTGACGCTCTATCTGTTTAGTTAATGTAGTGTACACCATTTGTGACAGTTTACTGTACCATTATAATGGCCCAGGGTGTTTAGTTAAGGCTCTGGATTGTCTTTGGCCTGAGGGCTTGTTCCAACCAGATGCACTACAAATGCACATGTAAGCGGCATTGCCAGATTTTTCAAATGCATTGCACTGCATTTTTAAAAGATCCCATTTAACTTTAATGTAAATAGCAGAAATCAGGACAATGCATCAACTTAGCATGCAATAAATGTCCCAGTGCAAAGAAGCATGCTGGTGGAATTGGTTCTATGGTGAAGAATTGAGCCAAGTTATGCTGTATTTTTCAATGCCATCATGACCTTGTAATTATGCTCATTTATCATATCATAGCTAGGCCATATGAAATGTGTCGGAAATCTGCATATCTGCTTCATACCAGAACTTGGGTCATCTGCTTCCCTATAACCCCCCATCTTCCCAAGGGCCTAACAAGTGAGATACGCATGTCTAATGTATGTAGACGTTCTCAAGGAGACTACATATGAGTTTGTGCAATAAAAAATTCCAAAGCTAGTCAGCACAAAAATATCTCAGTAAACGGTTTGCAAACGAATGCGCCAAAAGCTTTTTTATGTTGAAATGGTGCAATGAGGTATTTTTGTGCTGGCTAGTTGGATGAGGACTAGAATTTTATTTTATTTTATTGTTCAATATACTGTCCTACTCACGTACCCCTTTCCTTTGCTAGTAATAGATCAGATTAGTTGGATACTCTTTTTTCCAGCAAGAGGAGCAGACCCGCTCACTTTGAGCTTGATTTTACATTTCAGTTTTAGTTCTGCTTTCACATCAACTCTACATTTGCAAAATAGAGCCTGGCATCTTGTTTCTAATCAAAGAATAGTTTTAGCAAGGCCTTATTAGAGAGTTCAGTCCGCCAGTGTCTCACAGGCATTTTCCCAGCTAGCATCTGGCAACATAATGGATTTCTGCTGTTTGTCACCCCTATGCGGACCTGCAAGCAGTGCATCACAAGGGTTTGGGACACCTAGCGAGGGAAGAGACATAGTTGGCTTTTAGGTGACGGGTTAAGGGATGTGTACAGTACCTTCCACTTCATATACGCATGCAATGATGAGCAGAAAAAAACAAAACAAAAGACAGACCAGAAAGCAGAAGTCAAACATCACACTTTATCACATAATAACCAAAAGTACACACACAGGATCTTTTGTCAAAGAAGCAATTTGTCAGTGTTATATAGATTTCTCTACACTAGCCACTTTACATTGCTAGCATGTATACCTTTACAGCATTCAACTATTTAGTATATTGAAAGCCAGCTTGTAGAGCCTAGAAAATACATTTACTTTCATCAATAATGTTTAGCACTGATGTGTGTTGTACTATCACACTTGTCAGCAATGCCTGGTGGAAGATAAGTGAATCTACAGACACCACTTTATTTTTAATACAGTTGTACTCAAAGGTTTGCATACCCTTGCAGAAATCTTAACATGTTGGCATTTATAGTGAAAATATGACTGTTCATGCCAAAAACTGTCTTTTATTAAGGATAGTGATCACATGAAGCCATTAATTATAACATAGTTGTTTGGCTGATTTCTGTTGTTATGATTTAAAAAGGAGCCAAATGGCCCGGATCAGAAGTTTACATCTCCTGGAATGCTTGGCCTTGGAATAGACACACAAGGTGACACACACAGGTTAAAATGTTCATTTCCCACATCTGTGGCTTTTTAAAATGCAATTAGTGTCTGTGTATAAATAGTTAATGAGTTTGTTAGTTCTCACATCGATAACTAAGCAGGCTGGATACTGAACCATGGGGCTTAGAAAAGAACTGTCAAAAGACCTGCATAACAGTGTCATGGAATTTTATAATGATAGAAAAAGATATAGAAAGATGTCCAAAGCCTTGCTTATGCCAGTCAGTACTGTTCAGTCACTTATTAAGAGGTGGAAAATTTGGGGATCTCTTGATACCAAGACAAGGTCAGGTAGACAAAATAAATTGCAGCAACAACTGCCAGAAGAACTGTTCAGGATACAAAGAAAAAACCCCAGGTACCCTCAGGAGAAATGAAGGCTGTTCTGGAAAAGGACTGTGTGGTTGTTTTTAAAGAGCACAATCTGACTATACTTGAACAAAAATGAGCTGAATGGTCAAGCTTCCAGAAAGAAGCCTTTACTGTGCCAATGCCAAAAAAAAAACCCAGTTACAATATTCCCAACAAAATCTTGACACGCTTCACCAGGCTTTTTTGTGGCATTGGCACAGTAAAGGCTTCTTACTGGTAGCTCAACCATGCAGCTCATTTTTGTTCAAGTATCATTGTATTGTGCTCCTTCACAAAACACCATCTTTTTCTAGAGCAGCCGGTATTTCTCCTGAGGTTAACTGTGGGTTTTTCTTTGTTTCCCGAACAATTCTTCTGGCAGTTGTGGCTGCAATCTTTCTTGGTCTACCTGACCTTGTCTTGGTATCAAGAGATACCCACATTTTTCACTTCTTAATAAGTGATTGAACAGTACTGACTGGCATATTAAAGGCTTTGGACATCTTTTTTATATTCTTTTCCAGCTTTATAAAGTTCAATTATCTTGTTACGCAGGTCTTTTCACAGTTATTTTCTGATCCCTAAGACTCAGTATGTAGCCTGCTCAGTGTATCTGTGTACAAGCTAACAAACTCGTTGACTATTTATACACAGACACTAACTGCAATTTAAAAAGCCACAGATGTAGAAATTAACCTTTAATTGTCATTTTAACCTCTGTGTGTCATCTTGTGTGTCTGTACCAAGGCCAAGCATTCCAGGGGATATAAACTTTTGATCATGGCCATCTGGGTGGTTTCCGTTATCATAATGATTTAAAAAGGAGCCAAACAACTATGTGATAATAAATGGCTTCATGTAATTATCCGTAATTAAAAGACAGTTTTTGGCATGATCAGTCATATTTTCAATAGAATTGCAAAAATTTCACAATTTCTGCCAGGGTATGGAAACCTTTGAGCACATCTGTATATATGTATGTGTGTGTGTATTATACACACACACACACACACACACACACACACACACACACACACACATCCATAGTATATTCCCTTATTTTGTTAGGGTAAGGATTGCATTATTAAATGTTTTAAAAAATATTCTTTTTTTTTTACAGTCATGTAAATTTTAAATACAGCATATAAATATTTTGTATGTCTATATGCAGCCTGTAGGTGGCACTCTTCATGTATTTTCCAGGCTTTATTATCTTCCAGCTTATCTACTTTGATTACAAATTGCATGTTGTTTACAGAGCTCAAAAGCTCAACTGAAATTTTCACACATAAGTGAATGAGCAGTGACCAATGTTCCAATCAGAGACCGTGCCTCTGAAAGAAAATGATCTGGCTGTATTTAGTCTTCGGAAATCCATAATGCTTTGAGAATTTAGGCTTCGTTCACACCAGCCTGCACCGTTTTTGTGTGCGGGCTGGTGTCCATTGTATTCCAGCAAAGAGGGATGGAGTAATGCATTGTTTCAGTGTACCACACCTTTTACATTTTGTTTCATTTTTTTTTAAACTTACTGAAGTATCCAAAAAAGGACACTTCATTGAAGTTTATATGCTGCAGTTGAGTAGAAGGTCTGAATTTTTCCACACAGCACCATCATCACTACTGCATTGTGGTATGAAAGAGGCACATAGAAAACAAATACCTGTTCTTGTGCACATAGTGTGAACAAGCTCTTAAAATGACTGTACCCTATATTAAACATTTATAATACAAAGGGGTTGATTTACTAAAACTAGAGAGTGCAAAATTTGTTGCAGTTGTACATGGTAGCCAGTTGGTTTCTAACTTCAGCTTGTTCAATTAAGCTTTGGCAGAGAAAACTTGGAAGCCATTTGGGTTTTTTGTAGATTTTGCACACTTCAGTTTTAGTAAATCAACCCCCAAAGTATTTATATACATATAATAAAAATACATACATATATACATAATCAAACAGATATAAACAGACAGGTTAAATACATATCAAGTGTAAAAAATTAAGATAAAAATCAACCTAAAACCATTACAATTCCTGTTAAATGTTAGTCTAAAAATGTTCAAATACTATTCAAGGACTTCTGGTTAGGTTTCTTCCTTACTCTCTACAAATCAAAACAATCAATTTATACTGTATAGAGAACCAAAAAGTTAGCTTGTTTTAACAAGGTGGCAATATTGAAGTTTTTCCCCTTGTGAGTCAGAGCTAGAACTGTCCAATCAGCGTTTTGGACAAAGCATGAGCTGTACTGATTGTAGAGCTATTGGTCTGGCTCTTATTGGTATGTTGGACCTATGCAATGAGTCCACTGCTTCCATAAACAGAGTCAAATGTCTCACTCTTCAGCTTCTGGCAGGAGACAGGCTTTTGCTGTTCAAGTTGTGGCTGCTTTAGAAAGAATGCAACCTGTAAAAATGTGAACATCTTTTGTTGTAATGAAACTGGAATACAATTTGGCTCAATTGGGCTTTAAAGCTTAAGTTTGTCTTCTGTCTTAGTTGAAATCCTCCCCCCATAACCTCACAGAGGTAATCTTCTAGTACAGCGAGGGTTAATGCAACTGCTGAATCTGTCATAGGCACTCGTCATGAATGCCAGTTATCCTTGCCCTCTCTGCTCCCCTCCATCATTCATAGAAGCTGCACTTTAGCTTCCAGCAATAAAAATTATCATGAATGAAAGGTCCCAAAATAAAGTGGAATTCCTGTCTACCTAAAACTATTCTTAAACATTTCCCCTCCCCTCCTGCTACCTATCTTGCCTACCCTATGGAAAAAAATATTTGTATATACACTTTTTTCAACCTGCTCTGGTCTGGGCGTGTGATCCCACAGCTCTAGCCGGTGTCAGTGAACCACTGGTTGCAGGAGAGAGGAGGGAGCTTGGATGATGGCAGCACTATGGGAACCTGTAGGTGGAATCGCAGCTCCCGGAATTCAGCCTTTGCCAAGTGTTCCCGGATACATGGGGAGCCAGAGCTGTGAGAACACACAACTGGAGCAGACTGAAAAAAGGTAAGTATACACATCTTTTTTTTACATAGGGTAGGCAGCATAGGTAGGAGGGGGAAGGGGCCATTTTTCAGAATAGTTATGGTTAGGCAGAAATTCCTCTTTAACTAAACTTAGGCTTTAAGAACTATGGTCAAATTTTAAAAATTACCTCAGAACTATCACAATTAAAAAAAGAAACTGGTATAAATGTAGGTGGAATTCACATTTCTTAGCTCTTTAAAAGATTTCCGTGGATCCTGCCTGAGACTTTCACTTCAACTGGGAGGTTGTCTCTGCAGCGTTGTCACCCTGTTCAGTGCTGTAGCATTCTCGCTGCTGAAAATCATTGTGCTCAATGCCTATCAGTACTGGCCATTTCTATCTCCTTCCATAGCCTTTGTAACTAACAGCATAGTGACATCCATATCACCTGCGGAGAACCGTGACAAAAGTAATGCTGAGTGCCCGTGTCCATCACTTTTAGGGGCCAAAAGAACATTTTAGCCCCTGTGATGATGTCACTGGGGCTACAAAGATGCTTTCCAACATTTCCAGGACTAAGTAACTACAAAAAAAAATATTGGACTGGCTACAGCCAGTCTAAAGAAAGCAAAATACAAAATCTGAACATTTCCTAATGACAAAAGTGACCATAACTGGTATTGAACACTATCTACAAAGATAATTATGTCACTTTCAGCCTTTTCTGATTACATATGTCAAAAAGATGGAGTTTATGATCGATGGTATCTAGGATTCTGGAATGTCTCCATGTCCTGGAAAAATGATAAAATAGGAAAATATGAGAGTTTTCAGCTTGTTACAAAGAAAAGTCTCTTCCAAATCAATGAAAGCACCAGGTAGGAGAGAAGCAGGACAAACAACAGATGCCAGGGATTTAGAAAGTCAAACAAAGCAATCTGCTGTATTCACCGTGCAGGGCCATAATGTGGGCTAGGAGCAAACGCTGACCGCAATATCCACCTAACAATATCACAAGTCCATAAAAGCACCATTGTCTAGACAGGAATATAATATCTTTGTTTCCAATGACTACCGGCGTGTTACATAATGCAACAGAAACCCTCAGATGAAAAAGATCATCTTCACATCTAATAATAATAATGCACTAGACAGCATAATCATGACTATTCCCTCCCTTTCCAGCTGTATATGATAAATTACCCTCCACTTAAAAAAAAACTGAATTTTCAGAGTGACGTTTGAACTTTGTTCTTTAAAGCTAAAACTTAGCTAATTATTTTTTTGTTTATGAGCACAAGGGATGGTGCTTACATTTAATAGGAATTGTACCTTGTGCTGGTTGCTGCTTTCCTATTTTTTCCTCTGCATCCCCCATAGTGGTAATCTTCTGGTGCTGCGAGGGTCACAACAGCTGCCAAACCAATCATAGGCACTTGTCAAGAGTGCCAACAATGCTTACACTCTATTGATGGAGGAGGCTGTCCTTTCATTCATCTGCCCACCCTCCATTCATAGAGAATGTTTCATTGATGGAAGCTAAAATACAGTTATAGTACAAGAGATGGTACATATATTTAATGGGAAATGTACGTTGTGCTGCCTGTTGTTGTCCTAGTTGAGATCTTAGAGCGCTAGTCCGGTCATAGGCTCTTGCTAAGAATGCCAACTATACTTACACTTTATTAATGGAGCTGCTAGATCAGTCATAGACACTCGTCAAGAGTGCCAACTATGCTTACATCCTATGAGCGGAGGAGGTAGACCTTTCATTCATCTACCTGCCCTCCATTCATAGAGCTCTTTTCATTTATGGAAGCTATAGTACAACTATAGCAAAAGGGATGGTACAGACATTTAATGGGAAGTGCGTCTGCTGTCCTAGTCGAGATCTTTCATCTTCTGCACTCCCCCTTCCCCCTTCAGCAGTAATCTCCTGGAGCTGTGGGGGTTACAACATTCACTAGATTGGTCATAAGACACTTGTCAAGAGTGCCAACTATTCTTAAAATTCTCTGAATGGAGAAGATGGACCTTTCATTCATCTGCCCCTCCTCTATTCATAGAACACATGACTGCAGCAATAGTACAGCTTCAATCAATGAAAGAGGGGTCAGAATAGTTGACACTCTTGATGAGTGCTTATCTCGAGTCCAAAGGCTGTAATAACCCTACAACACTAGAAGAATGCTGGTGTGTGCGTATGTATGTGTGTGTGAGGGGGGGGGGGTGTTGGGCCTGCTGGGTAAAGGACCAAAAGAATTCAACTAGGAAAGGAGCCCCAAGCACAAGCGACACTTCACATTAATGTAAGTATCATCTCTTGTTCCGATTAAAAAAGAAAGAAAAAAAAGAACCAAACTTAGACTTGAATGTAGACTGTTATGCCCATTGTATAGCCAGCACAGTAATCACCCTGTACTTGCCCCACAATGTTCATCAACCACATCTACAGCCAGAAATACAGAGAATACCAGACCTTCTGCACAGGCTTTCCATCTTATACAGGAAATTCTGGGAGCTCTAACAGCAGATTGGGACAGCAGGTGAGCACTGGGAAGGTAATACAACCTGCTTGGCATGACTCCTGTAAAATGAGACAACTTATTTGCCTACTATGGAGAGACTCGCATACAACATAAATACATATGTGTTTTCTATGGACTGTAAACCAGAGGATCTTAATTTACTCCCTACTGTCCCCTTCTCTAGTGCTTGCCTCCATCCGTAAGTATGGACGTTCCCTGAAAGATGGCCAAGCAATGCATTGTGGGACTTTTTGCCAGATCTAAATATTTCTATCAAAGTAAAGACAGAAGGACCTTTGTAAAAAGCTATGGGAGATCACAACAGTCACATACCCCTTGTCCAATCACAAAATGCCTTGTATTCTTTGAAAAGAATAGATGATGTTTTATGAATGAAGGGCTACATAGCCAGTGACCCCCTGTGATCGCTGCATTCCAGCCTTGACAGTTAGTTTCACCACTGGAACTCCAGCAGTAATCTCATCATCAGAAGCTGCATGTAAATCACATTTTGTAATAAAGAAGCAGCAGACACCAGTGGGGTACACATCAATAGGGATTCCTTTATTGGCACATAGTTAATGCTTCAATAAAGTTTTTGCTCACACTTCAACTTTCAAAGCAAACCTTTCAGCCAACTTTCAGCCAACTTGGGCAGCACAGTGGCTAAATGGTTAGCACTTCCGCCTGGCAGTACTAGGGTCGCTGGTTCGAATCCTGACCACGGCATCACTGCCTGGAGTTTGCATGTCCTCCCTGTGACTGTGTGGGTTTCCTTCGGGTACTCCGGTTTCCTTCCACATTCCAAAGACATGCTGGTAGGTGAATTGGATCCTGTCTAAATTGGCCCTAGTATGTGTATGTATGAATGTGAGTTAGGGACCTTAGATTGTACACCCCTTGAGGGTTAGGGACTGATGTGAATGTACAATATATGTATGTAAAGCGCTGCGTAAATTGACGGCGCTATAGAAGTACCTGAAATAAATAATAATAAATAAATAACTTTGTTGCATGTAAAATTCCTGAAAAATAGCAGGTGCCACATGTCTATCCTTAGCTAGAAAATCCACTGCTCTGTGCTCCTCTGATTCTGGTTTACTATTACTTAAAGGGTAATTCCACTTTCATGGAAAAAAAAAAGCAAACAAAAAATAATACATATAAAATTGCTACCTAAGCCATATTGTAATTTAACGTTTTTAAAAATGATCTTTCCATTTTGGCTGCAGCTGCTCTAATTGTCTGCAAAACTCAATGTAATATGGCAACTTGAAGGTGTTTGGTACACTGTTAGTGTACAGAAGGCCTCCACAAATTGCCATTTCGTGCTTGTGTGACTGGCTCGCTGATCTTACCAGAAGTCTACACTAAAATACAAGTTGGAACTTGGGCATCCTCTGAAACAAAAATTTCCTTTTTGGTGAGGTTAATCATTTCTAAAGGGATACTGACACTACAACGTTTCTCATCAGACCATCAAGAGTGCGCCTGATAAGTGTAATGAACCAGTCCCTCCTATTCAGAAACAGTCTACAAAATACCTGGTCAATCAACCAGCTATTCCTTCTGAGCAGAAACAGGTAGGAATCTGCAACAAAGTTTGTTAAAATTTTTGTAATGACATTGGTCATTTTTCCCTCAACAAACGTTGACTTACACTTACAGGCTTAAAATATGGAGGTAAGCAATGCCCCTGAAACTAAGCAATAACCACACCAGTGTCCTGCATATTAAAAACTGAGCTGAGCCAAGAGATAATGCATCCCAACACCGAGGGGGCAACTTCTGCTAAGAGAGGGAGAGACTACTGGAAAAATTGTGATCCCAGAGAGAAAAGACTGTACTGTAATTCAAATGCTTCTTCAGAACTCATTCTCATGAAGTTTAGGCAAAAAACTAAACACACAGTTGAAAAACATATATTGGGCGTGTTTTACCTACCAAAGGAACTTCACCGGCCACTTTATTAGGTAGACCTGTTCAATTGCTTGGTAACACAAATTGCTAATCAGCCAATCACATGGCAGCAACTAAATACATTTAGGCATCTAGATATTGTGAAGACAACTTGCTGAAGTTCAAACCGAGCATCAGAATGGGGAAGAAAGGGGATTTAAGGTACTTTGAACGTGGCATGGTTGTTGGTGCCAGACGGGCTGGTCTGAGTATTTCAAAATCTGCTAATCTACTGGAATTTTCACGCACAACCATCTCTAGGGTTTACAGAGAGTGGTCTGAAAAGGAGTAAGTGAGCAGCATTTGTGTGAATGAAAATGCCTTGTTGATGTTAGAGGAGAATGGGCAGTCTGCTTCGAGATGATAGAAAGGCAACAGCAACTCATGTCAATATGGACCAAAATCTTTGGGGAATGTTTCCAATACTTTGTTGAATCTATGCCACAAATAATGAATGCAGTTCTGAAGGCAAAATGTGTCCAACCCAGTACTAGCAAGGTGTACCTAATAAAGTGGCCTGTGAGTGTATATACTGTATTTTATATATCCAGCTCAGACATTTACATAGCCCTGCTGGGCAGGGGAGCAAGTCTGGTGACCTGACTTTTCTCTATAGCAGCTATTAAACAGGGAAGGAGCAGGAGCTAACCAATGAGCTCATTTCCCTTCTGCACAGGACATGACATGAAGCTGATATCAAGACCGATTACGATATTTACAATAGTTCCAATTAAAATGACATAACTAATAATTGTACTCATTGATTTTTTTCATGTCTGCCTGGAATTCAGCTTCAAAGCCATCAGTTGAAAGTGAGAAAGTTGTCAAAGAGTGATCCTTATGCAGGTCTCTGGATCCCCCAACCTCTCTCTCCATACCAGAACTGCAGTATCTCTTATTTAACTAACCTCTAGTGAATTATACAAAGGAATAGATGAACATTCAGACAGTAAAGAAAAAAAAGGTTTGGTGGAGTTCTGCTTGATTTCTGCATGTGACAATGAGCCCTTCTACTGACCACATAAACCCTAACCTCTGTGTGGTCCTATTACTTCTAGTGTTGCTTATTCTGTAGCATGGCTAAAAAATACCGTACTAAAATAAATATCAATTCTTGTGTGAAATGGCCTGTAATAACTGTTCATTCATCATGTTTAGGGAAGGCACATCATTTTTATGTATAGGGCGAGAAATTTGTGGCAATTTCACTGATGAACAGCAGCGGAAAGTTAAATACATTTTCAGATCAATGAAATGCGTCTTTATGACCCCCTGAAGGATCCTTGCTAAGACACAATCTATTCTTCCCATGGAGGTAAATATATGGATTGCTACAGTCATAACAGATACTCTGGAATACTAAAAACAGAATCCCATCCCCCATATCATTTCATGTTCATCCAAACAGGTCTAAGGGAGGGAGAGTTCCTGTCTCACACTGGAGCTTAAAGGATATATGTCCTATTGCTAAATTCATTAAGCCACCCAGCCGCCTTCCTGTCAACTCAAGATCAAGAAGAGGCGAATTCAGCAACTGAAGGGATTTGAAGGGAACCGAGACCACTAAAGGAATATGAGAGATAGGTGTTAAAAATGAAAACCCAGAGAGAAGGAAAAGCAATCCTAAGCCAATGTAATGACAGACAGACAGACAGGCAGACGACAGGCAGGCAGGTGACAGACAGACTGAAAGATGACAGAATGAAAGATGGGTATAATGATTACCTGCATTTTTTCAGCCACAAAACCTGCGCAATTCATGTATATCAATAATTAATGGTGGGAGTTGGCAGAACTAAGCACAGGTGGTCTATCTGTAAATTGGTATTGCAAAAATAGCAATTCTGTAAACCAAACTAATACAGGCAGACATTGTCTTGAAATGAACTTGTAACAGGGAGACAGAAAAAAGTGCAATTTTTGCCGGTTAGCAGGCACCTCCCAGTCCCTGTACACTGCCTTTGCCCTACTGATGTGCATCTGTGGCCCCCTCAACCAGAGAGGTGCCCTATAGTACAAATAAATTGGCTGTTGCCTCCTGTTGGACATATCTATTGGCCGATCACTGTGATGGGCTCCCATACTGACCAGTAAAGTAAGCTGCATCCAGAGGAAAGGAATGGGGCCAGCACTACCAACCATTAAGCTTGATTGGTTATTTGCAATACCCCCCACAGTTTTGTAGATGTCCCAGGGGTACAATACAGCAGATCAAATGCATTGTGGAGGCACCAGGAGGTACTTGGTCTCAGGTAGAAATGAGGATTTGTTTTCCCGTTTCCCATCAACAGGTTTACTTTATATAAAGGAAAATTGCCTTTATTCAACCTCCACATATAAGGATTAGTAAGCTGCAATATATTTAATTCTTGTTTTTGAGTTTAATACCGCTTTAGGACTTTCGACTGCTAAGTCAATTACAGCAAAATGTAACTGATTTATTAGTTCAAGGTGGTCATTGTATTTCTGAGTTTTGATGAAGCTGCGTATGCAATGGATAATGCATCGTGATAGAGTGCTACAATGATATTACATAAGCTCAGTGAGACCCCGTTCTAGGACATACACAGTTGCATAGTTAGTCTGGTTGAAAAAGACACTATTCCATCTAGTTCAACCAATAAACTAATAATTTATACAGTCTCTATACACTATCCTATACCCACAGTTGATCCAGAGGAAGGAAAAATAACATCCAGGCACAGCATGATCCAACTTGCTCCAGTAGTGGAAAAAATTATTTCTTATCCATTAAGAGGCAATCAGATATTCCCTGGATCAACTTTACTTATAAATGTTAGTATCCAGTTATATTATGTGTATCTAGGAAAGAATCCAGGCCTTTTTTAAAGCAATCTACTGAGCTTGCCAGAACCAGCTCTTGAGGGAGCCTATTCCACATTTTCGCAGCTCTTACAGTGAAAAAATACTTTCCGTATTTGAAGATTAAATCTCTCTCCCTCCATACATACAAAGTGCCCCCTTGTCCTCTGTGATGACCTTAAAGTGAATAACTCTACACCAAGTTCATTATATGGACCACTTATGTACTTATACAGGTTGATCATATCCCCCTTAATCTCCTCTTCTCAAGAGAATATACTCAGTTCCTCTAATCTTTCCTCATACTGCAGCTGTGCTCCTCCATGCCTCTTATCAGTTTGGTTACCCTTCTCTGCACTTTCTCCAGTCCCCGATATCCTTTTTGTGAACTTGTGCCCAAAAAACTGCATATTCCAGATGAGGTCTTACTAATGATTTGTACCGGGGTAAAATTATATATCTCTTTCTGGAGTCCATATCTGTGTTAATACAAGAATGGATTTTGCTCGCTTTGGAAACCACAGCTTGGCATTGCATGCCACTATTAAGCTTATGATCTACCAGAACACCCAGATCCTTCTCCACCATTGATTCCCCTTAGTATGTATGAGGCATTTTACATTTATCAATATTAAACCTCATTGGCCATAGTTCCCAATTAAACAGTGCATTGAGGTCGGCTTGTAAGTTGGAGATATCCTGTAAGGACGTTATTACATTGCATAGTTTGGCGTCATCTGCAAAGAATGAAATGGTACTTTTATTCCCAGACCCTTTATCATTTATGATTATATTAAAAATTAAGGGTACCAACACTGAATCTTGAGGTACACCACTAACAATCCTAGACCATTCAGATTATGAGAATATTAGAGTATTAGTGTCAGGAATGGACTCGCCAATGGTGGTGGGACTCACCTGCCTTGTGGGCTGCAGTACCAAGGCTGGCCAGCGGGTGCTCTCAGCAGCCAGAATCTCACTCCTGCAATCAGGCCATCACCTGAGGCTGATTGCAGGAGGTGTATTTAACCCCTTGCCTACCAGGCACTTATACCCCCTTATTTACCAGGCCAATTTTCAGCTTTCAGCGCTGCCGCATTTTGATTGACAATTGCGCGGTCATGCAACATTGTACCCATATGAAATTTTGATCATTTTTTTCTCACAAATAGAGCTTTCTTTTGGTGGTATTTAATCACCACTGGGCGCTTTACTTTTTGCGCTATAAATAAAAAAAGTGCAAAAAATTTGAAAAAAAAAAGTTTCTTTGTTTCTATTATAAAATTTTTCAAACAGGTATTTTTTCTCCTTCACTGATGTGCGTTGATGAGGCAGCACTGATGGGCACTGATAGGCGGCACTGATGGGCACTGATAGGCAGCACTGATGGGCACTGATAGGCAGCACTAAAGGGCACTGATAGGCAGTACTAAAGAGGTGGCACGGATAGGCGGCACTGATAGACAGCACTAATGAGGTGTCACGGATAGGCGGCACTAATATGCTGCACTGATAGGCGGCACTGATAGGTGACACTGATTATGGGTACTGATAGACGGCACTGACTGGCAGCACTGACTGGCACAACCCCTGGGCACTGACTGGCGACACTGACTGGCAGCACTGCTGGGCAGCACTGGTGGGTGGGCACAGGTGGGTGGCACAGGTGGGCACAGGTGGGTGGGCACAGGTGGGTGGCACTGCTGGGCACAGGTAAGTGGCACTTCTGGGCACAGGTAGGTGGCACTGCAGAGTGGCACAGGTGGGTGCACTGCTGGGCACAGGTGGGTGCACTGCTGGACACAGGTGGGGGATCTGCTGGGCACAGGTGGGCGGAGCTAGTGGGCGCACTGCTGGGCACAGGTGGGCAGAACTTGCGGGTGGCACTGCTGGGCACCGATCATCAGGGCACTGATCATCAGTGCCCTGATGATCGGTGCCGATCCCCACTCTGACAACTGCCAGTTCTCGGCAGTACTTTCCTCACGACCTGACAGCGTGAGGAAAGTGCAGCCCAGAACCGGCACTTGCATTTCCCTCTGATCAGCGTGTCATTGGACACCGCTGATCACGTGGTAAAAGGCCGCTGTGATTGGCCTTTTACCACATCACGTGATCAGCTGTGTCCGTAGGACACAGTGATCAAGGAGATCGCCGGGTGCGCACCCCCTGGGGCGCGCAGGAGAGCGTGTTCTGGGAGGACGTCATATGATGTCCACTCAGAACTGGCCGGCCGCAGTGTAGCCGTCATTCGGCTATCTGCGGTCGGCAGCTAGTTAAGCAGGACCAGGCCTGTGATCAGTGCCTTGGTGTTGTTTCCCATGAGCCCCTGTACCTTGTATCCTGTGTTCCTGTTCCTCTGCCTATCTGATTTGTTGCCGACCCTGCCTGATCCTGACCTCTGCTGACTTCTCCTGCTCTGACTCCTGGCTCGTCCCTGACTATTCTTCTGCCTACTCCTATGCTGTTTGACCTCCTGTTGCTGTACCTTAGCTCGTGACCCGTTTACTCTTTGCCTGCTGCTTTGTACTGATCTGCCTCCACCGTTACCGACCTGGCTTGTCTGACTACGCTACACTCCATTCTGTCATCCATCCATCCCGCACAGATCCAGTCACTACTGTCCGAACCTGCCAGCCCCTTCACATCAGGTTTTCCCCTGGTACATACCCTCAGCGGACCCCTCTACCACAGTTGGGTGCACTCAGGGGCCGCGGCCTGGTCTCAGTCCTGCGCCAAGTCCATCCCCACCATCAGGGGCTCTGGTGAAAAGGCAGACTGGGGCTTAGACTCCGCGCCCTAGGGAATCCTGTTCTGTGGGTCACTAGAGATCCCGCCGGGCGGTGCCCGACGGTGCCTTACGGCCTGCCTGACCATTCCACCTCTCCAGCCTGACTACACCTGTGCTCCAGAAGCCTGATGTTTCCCAGTGTCAGTCCACACATCTCTGGTCATACCCGGATCCCTGACAATTAGCCATGTGTGGGGAACTGTGTCAAAAGCTTTTGCAAAATCCAAGTATTCTACATCCACCACCACTCCTCTGTCCAAGGTTTTGCTCACCTCCTCATAAAAAGAAATCAGATTTGTTTGACAACTTCTGTCTTTCATGAATCCATGCTGTCTGTTGTTTAAAATATTTTCCTAGCAAGAACTCATCTGTGTGGTCTTTAATTAAAATCTCCAGTATCTTTCCAACTATAGAAGTTAAACGAACAGGTCTGTAGCTACTACATAAGATGCAGAGTGTCACCTACCTCAAGCCCAGGAGGGCAAAACACAACCACCATTACCTCTCATTTACCAGCTGTGAAATCGCAACAATACTTTCTGTGAAGAATAACTTTCCACTTTCTTTCAAACCCATTTTCTTTTCTATTATTGGTCTTCCAGACATCCAGTAATTTACTAAGAAGACACGGGATTGTAAAAAGCTGTTTGGGGTTATAGGGATCCCCCAAACCTGACCTGGAACTAAGGCCCTCTAGCTTTTATACTTTAATATTGCACTAAATTAAGAACTACTATCTTCACAACACGAACATAGGTTCTGTTGACAGTGGGAGAAACAACAAGCACTGGGGGGGGCAAGGGGCCAGCAGCAAGCTTATATGCAGTACATTACTATCACCATACTCCTGTCTATCCAGGGTATGCTGTTAAGATTGGACCAGTGCTTACAATGCTTGCTTTACATGGGATCACACAGGTAAAACAGAGCCCTACTCCAGCCTTGGATATATACACCCAAACAATGTCAGTGTGGAAGGATACAGGAATATAACAACAGTTGTTACACCCAACCTTTCATAACAGTGGTACCTGTGTTGCTGAATTGTAAAACTACCTTTGAAGTAGGGTTCCCTGTGCACTGCAAGGGTTAAATGCTGATTTTTGCTTATGGTATTACAGAGAAATTGTACTTATTCTATCATTTGCTGCCACAGGCTTCCTGCTTTCTGTGTGGCCATTCCCTCAAAGCTGCTTCTTTTTGGTGCACCACCCATAAGCCGCCAGTCCTGCAATGTAAGTGAGGGCACTGAGGGCCCACCCACAACGTGGGAATGGCAGCTTTCCAGGGAGAGAGGGATAAGGTAAGTAACATATCTTTTTAATCTTCCCCTACACAAACACTAGGATGCCCTAGGAAGCATAGTTTTACCATCTCCAAGGAGTCCACCTTTACGTTAACTAATGCTTTGTACAGGAGACAAGGTTATGCCTCTCTCTCATACACTAACGCCCAATCTACATTTATCTTACTTAGTAAAAAATAAAGAAGGGTGTGCATGCCAAGAATTTGGAAATTGTAAAAAGGAGAATCAGCATGACACACAGGAGATTTTTTTTCAGAAAAAAAAAAAATCAAGAACGTCAGCACAGGCCCTCTTCACAAAACAATTTCTCTTCATTGTTTGCACATTAACAATGACCAATTTAATATTAGCGTCACGGTGGTTGAGGGGAATGCAAATTGGTTCACGATATATATATATAAATTAAAACACATTTGCAATGACGCCTTAAACCAGACATCTATTTTTTGGAAACTATAATTGGTTATTTAATTCTTAAACGTATAGTATTTTTACTGAAGGATAAAAAAAAGTTCCTAGTAGCTGTCCAGAGTTTTGAAATCAACAGTATATGAGAAGATTAGGGAAATTGTTCTCTGACATAGTAAACCTAGTGGGGCAAATGTGCAAGAATGAAGCAAGAAAAGGTAAAAGAAAAAGGTAAGAAAAATGGACCAGTTGCAACAGAATCCCTGTTTAATTTCCCTAGTAAATGAATGACAGAACTTGACTGGTGGCCCTGGCCAACTACCTACCAGATAACTTAGCTGGTCTATAGCTGACCAAAGAAACATACTGTTACTTTAGTTTATGAAGCCATTATAAGCAGAAACATAAGCGTAGAAGGAGGTTTTGCCAAATAACAGAAATAAAATTTAGCATTGTCATGACTAATTTGTGCTTTGTATGGGGTTGGGGTCAATTCAGTCTTGGCATTGTGATAATGTGGAGTAACACCCACATTATCACAACACGTGATGTGCTGTTAAAATGAATGGCACCCCCAAAGCATCTAGCGAGCATACCACAGGACACAGATGTGATCTGTGCACTGTGGTGCAATGCATCTGGAAAAATGATGCAGGTGAATTAAAACTTGGTTTGTCGTACCCTGGCAGTCCATTCAAAAAGAATAATGTCACGCACTAGTCTAAATGTGGCCTTGAAATGCTTTATGTAATATGGGTAAAAACACTACGCCTGTATGTTTGCATCTCAAGACAGGAAGTCCAGTGCAACTACCCCACCAAGGTTGGAGTAGCTAGGTTATAGTCAACTTGAGCTCTGACTGTCATTGCTTTCTGCATTCTTTGAATTTTCCCTAAGCTTAAGCCATAGTTTGTATTTTCTTGATCTATATGCTGAAGAAAACTCTCCAACAACAGGGAGAAGCAAAGTTATGTGTTAGGATTATTTACGTCACCTTGGCCAATTACTAGGATGTTTATTTCCAGTGGAGGAGAGAAATATTCAGGGAGCCCTGCTAGATGGGTCTTTGCCTCCCAAGCTTTGACTGAAAAGGATGTCCACTGTGATGAGGCTTGTGGCTTCTCAGGTCTGCTCCCAAGAGAGACCTTATCAGCTCCAGAATCTAGTGCCAGGGAATAGGAAACTGGCCTATGTTAGTGTCTGGACGGAAGGATCACCTTCAGAAAGCTTGTTCAGTCAATTGCTGATCTCAGCTTAAAGGCAAACCCTTCGCCCATGATAGGAACAGGAGCAATTTCTATTGGAGCACATGGATTATAAGGAACCTGTAAACCCTACCTCTCTCTTCCCTGGCCAGTGAGGCAATAAAACTTGCAGGGAAAGATTGACAGCATGGATTTATGCCATTTGGTCACTACTCTTGGGTCAATCAGTGCTTGGGGCAGCCAGATCACCAATAGAAATGCTAGGAGGGTCCACTAAAATCATCAAGTCTTTAGAGGGTCATCACTACATGTATATAATTGGCATTCAAATTGGTGGACAAAATTCAACCTCAATGATACAGTTGCAATAATAGCATGAGATGCCATTGAGGTACCGATCGATGCAGTCTATTGATTTTTTTTAAGTAGACTTTCCAGGTGACAGGTTTGGTCATTTTGTTCATTAGGTTAAATAATCATTAAATGAGCATCAGTCAGGAAATTAATTAGCTTAGCTGAGCACATTTTGTCACCTCTGCAACACAGTATTAATCTGAAATGTCATTAATGTCCTATTTATGAAATGTTACATTAAAAGTCTTGTTTGTTGTCATGGACAATCATTGTTTTCCTTTTAAATATTTTATTTAGGCTGAAAACCACGTGAACACCTAAATTCACAAATACACACAAGGGTAGTGGGGTAACAATGTTGGTTTTATTAGGGCCACAGGGTTCAATGCTTTGTCAAGCATTTATTGCTCTCTGTGTCCTTACTGGGGAGATTTGTCTTCTCTATTTGTTCTGGTGATCATTGTACCAGAAATAGAAGGTGAGGGGTATCAAAATGTTTTGAGTTGCTGCTGGAAAAAGAAGTGAGAGGAAATCTTCCAACAGGGATACCTTTTCCTCTGACAATTATGGGATTTCTGTTCACTTTCAAGACATTTCCTCTTATTTTCTGGTTCATTTTCAGGACAGGAAAGAGAAAGCCTTCCCAAAGGGACATAGGCAGCAAGAATAACCTTCCTGCTGCTGTCAATCAAATCCTGTGACAAGGGAGCGCAGACTATAAAGACAGACTGCACAGTTCAAGATCAAACCCAGACATGTGCCACCATAAAAAGCAGCTTCCTATGGTGGCACATGCAGAAGAGGAGTAGCCAGTAGCACTGGAAAGATACCCAAGAAGACGAGGATTGGGGCTGCTCTGTGCAAAACAAGAGCAGGTAACTAGAACATGTTTGTTATTTAAAAAAAAATACCTTTAGCATCACTGCAATGCATAACATGCATTATAATGAAAAACGTGAGCCTTTAGAACCACTTTAAAGGAACAAAAAGCACCCCCCTCTCCCCAATTAATAAGAAATGCAGTAGAGTCTTCTTAAAACAAAAAGGTATTTACTAGTTTCACTTCCTTCACAGATCTAAAAAACAAGGGATTTTATTCCTCATTTTTGTATAGTGGGCAGAGTCAGGCCAATCATTCCTTTATGCCCCTGTGGTCAAATGTAAATCCAGAATAGCTGGTTTATGGTACTGGCTCAGCCTAATTTCAAAGTGATTGTAAAGTTTGGCATTGTTTTTTCATTAAAATAACAAACGTGTTATACTTACCTTCTTTGTGCAATGGTTTTGCACAGAGCAGGTTAGATCCTCCTTTTTCCGAGGTCTCCTGCTGGCGCTTCTGGCTCCCCCCTGCTGCTGAGTGACCACCATAGGAAACAGATTCCTATGGGGGCACTTGCAGGGGCTTAATTATGAGCAGGACTGTTTGCATTTATTCAGACACACAGTTCAGCTCGGGCCTGCCCTGCTCCCAGGTATTGACCGACAGCAGCAGGTGTCAATGACTCCCGCTGCTCCCAACTAAGCCTGTGAGAGAGGAGGGGGAGGGGAGAGGAGCTGCTGCAGACCAGCACAGCGCTGGATCGAGATCGGGCTCAGGTGAGTATTTAGGGGGTTCTGCAGGAGGTGCTGCATATAAAAGGTTTTTACCTTAATGCAGAGAATGCATTAAAAGGTAAAAAAAAACTTTTACTTTTACAATCACTTTAAATAGCCATTTATTGTAAACTGCACATAGCTGTTATATGGGAGCCTGCCTGTATAAAAAGTGGTTGTGCTTTAAAGAAGGCTCGCTGCTTGAAAACGCACCAATAAGTGACGCTAACCATTTCAGCAATGGGAGAATGATGGGTTGAGGCTGCCACTGACATTTCTGTGATTAAGTGTTCTTGCATGGCAAGACCACTTACTGTTATCTCACACATATATTCTTATTATTATAGCCAAATTTACCACCCTAACTCCTCCCACAGTATTTACACTACATAGACAGTAATATACCGAAACGTGCAGATTGTTCCCGATTGGTGTGCTATTACTTTGTGGAACGTTTCGCCGAATGGTTCACGAAATATCGGCGTTGTTGTGGTGAAATTGGTCCCATAGGAATGAATGGCGGAATGTTCAAAACTAGAGTGGGAGCTGACAAAAGCTAGAGTGTGAGCTGAAAAATCAGGACATGATTTCTAAACTGCCATCACTCCCTCATTTTCAAGCCCACCTACACAACTCCTATATCAAAACGTTCAGCTATCCCTGCTGCCACTAAAAATGTCCACGGCTAAGCCATAGTCCTAATAGTTTTCACAATATGACCATTTGTTTGCAACTCGCCCATTGACATTCATTGAAACTCCACTCTAGCCACCTCAAATGTGAAGGGCAATTTCTAAACTGCGACTGTGCCTTAATTTTTAATATTTCAGAGACATACTATACATCAAAATGTAGGTCTGGGTCTTGTGATTCTCACAATATAAAGTTCTTTGGTGTAGGATTTATAATTTTTAAACTACAACCGTTTGAAGATGGCAACCGCCAGTGAAGTGAGCAAGTTGGAGCAGTTTGTTTTTAACCGCTCTTCTCTGCCCTTGCTGTAGAGTGAGTTGCCATAGAAATGCAGGTGTGTGAGCAGGCAGCAGAGTGACAAAAGCTAGAGTGTGAGTTGTAGACTACTGGTGGAGGTAAGAACACTTCACACAATTTCCCCAGAAATTATAGCTTTTCTAGTTAAAGTTTGATATCCCAGTGGAGAATGATGAAAAGCTTTATGAACACAGTAGTTTATATAATAAATTGAGTATTCTTTACTATTACCATGACTAGTTTGCTCAGCTGTTTTCAGTGTATATTCAAAATATTATACCGACCTACAGAACGCACCATCTGTATCTGTATACTGCCACACAGCATAGAAAGCTACCATTTTTAGATCCTATGGTTTTTGCGACAACCCCACCTCCTGCCCATCATCATCTTCATGTAATTTTAGCTTTCCTATCAGCTTAGAGAACAGGCACCCCCATAGGAAGACGCATAGCAATCTTTGCAAGCTATGGACAATCCACTATATAGGCAGATTATAGATAATTGATAAATAATCAAGAATGAATTTAGAGTTTTGGAAAGAATGTTCAAGTGAAGCAAACACAGATTTATATATTTCCTTGGAGTTAACTGGAAAAAAATTATTTGCCTACATAACTGTTAGAACGAATACCATTCCGTAAAATTAACGGTTTAACCGTGAACGTAGTTTGCACTATATCCTCCAAATAAATACAGAATGTATACAGATGCCGGTAGATATGACAGAAGACATCAGTGAGAGTTTTAGGAGGGTTTTGATTCAGGCTCTGTACCACTTTAGGGCAAGAGTGACATGATTCCTGAAACTGAATTACAAATTCCTTTCCCCCTGTCATTTAGACACAATAATGTTTTTACATGTGCTTATCATATGACAGACAGCACTTTCTGAGATATACAGTTCTAGCTTACATACATCGCCATTTATGAGTTTACAATCTTCATCGATCTCGTCAGCGCTGTCTTCATCAGAAACATCCCCTTCTTCTGCATCATCACTAATACTGGCAGGCAGCTTCTTCCCCTGGTAGAGACAAAAACGTCAACTTTCAGAAATGATGTCGTATGCTGTGTGCCATCCTCAGACGCGAACTCCAGGCAAGTTGCTATGACATACATGCATGTAAACTAAGTGGTCTGCCAAAGGATATATAATTCCATACAGCCAGTTTCATGACTCCAGCACCTCTGCCAGACTGCATAGCTAGAGCCTCCACCTTAAGCCCTGGTTCACACTGATACGTTGCAGAATTTGCAGCGTTTTCTGTGCGAATTCCGCACCACATCAGAATCGCACCCCGCTCATGCACACCGCTGTAGGTGTGTATATTAAGTTAACAACACCCTGTAAGCGGTCCGCAAAACGCAGTGCGATGTGCAGAATTGAATACCCACACGATCAGATTCTAGTGCGAACCCAAAAAAGTATCCTGCACCTTCTTGGTGTGGTGCGATTAGAGCCATACAAAATGTATGGCTCCAATCGCACCGCACACAAATCGCATGTGATTTGCACAGGAATGTGGTGCGGTTCCTGTGTGAATCAAATGTGATATGCCGAACCGCATATATGTGAACCCTGGCTTAATGTAGTAACTTAGCTAGATCAGAAAACATCCACAGCCTGCTGATTGAATAATGAAGGAGCAGCAGCACACCGATAAGACCTTCTCTCTGCTCATTCTCTTGTTTCCCCCCAGTCAGCATGATCACTGTCAGCATATGTGAATGCAGCAGCACCTGATTGGCTACTAGCACTGGCCTTTCCTCTGTACATGGTAATACAGGATGATGCTATTAACACAAACTCAAGTTCTTATGTTATTTGCAGATGAGCTATAAGATTAAATGCTAGAAATGTTTGCAACCCTTAGGGCTCGATCATACGTGCGGCTATACTACCGCCCCCTGAAAAGCAATCCAGGATGGATAGTTTTTCAGAGGGCATTTGACAGTCAGAATTTTTACACTGATACGCCACACTCCCTTGATTAAAATAAGAAGCTAGAAGAATTTTCACACGTGTATTTGCAAATATACGCTATATCGCCCATCCTTGCGTTTTATTCTGCCAGGAATGTCTGATGTTCATATATCAGTACAGTGTGCAAGTATACCTAAAGGCGCAGGGACACACCAGAATCCAGCATGGTTCAATGTGCCTGCAGAAGAGACTGTGCACAAACATGAAATGCATTGTATAGTGTTTACTTTTTAATAAAACTCATTTAAATCAAGGCGATAAAGCCTCATGACCTTATTCACTACCAGGGGCGGACTGACAACTCATGGGGCCCCCGGACAATAGGGGATCATGGGGCCCCTGTGTCCTTGCCCAAACTCAAAAAAGCCTATGAAAAAGGTACCAGGGGCATCTCATGGGGCCCCCTACTGACCCCGGGCCCTCGGGCAGTGCCCGAGTTTCCATATGGTCAGTCCGCCCCTGTTCACTACTATGGGTGCCTCTGCAGAAAACCTCCCGACGGTCGTTTTACTCTCCTCTCCAACAAACTGTGTTTTAAATAGTTATTTTCTGTATCTAGCCCAAACCTTAGCATATCTCAGTGCTTTATTTATAAGTTAAAATGTACCTTGACCCACAAAACCTTTACAATATGATAAAACGTAAGCCGTGTCTACTCCTCCCCACCATCCTCCATCACAGCCTGTTTAATAGGCAGTTACAGGTCCACTTTAGAGGGCAACAAACAAAGCAATTACCAAAGCAATAGGGCCAGCAATAGGTAGACATCTATATTTTTCAAACCCTCTAAACAGTTGTTACACAAATAATGGCTCTCCAGGGTAAAGTGATAAGTAAACTTGTTTTCTTGAATATGTCTACACACACTCTTTTTCTACCAAGGGAATAATACTTCCTTCGCAAGGTTTCATGCAGGAACAAATATGTGTCGGCTAACGACATAGGTTGAGTCTAAGGCTTTTGGGAAACACCACTAATTAGAAAAGTATCGTATTCAGTCTACACTGATCCTGGATGACCTCCAATACCAATTCTAGAAACTGACAAACAGCGGCAGGAAAAGGAAGAAAAACACCAAATGACAGTCCTCAAAATCCTTTTGATCATCATCAAAGCAGGTCCCATTTCGTTAAATAATGTGCTGAGAAAATGTATAGGTGGTCATTGCCAACTTCCCTTATGAAGATGCTAGCGGTGGATACAGCGGGTTCCAGCGGGCTGCGCAGCCCCTAGACAAGACGCACAAGACGCACACCTGTCATATGACATCCACCCAGGATAGCAGTGCTCCCATTTGGATGTCATTTTACAATAGGCCGGGTGGGAGGTGATTTAAAGAAGAGCTACACTGCAGCTGAGCACCACTAACCAAAAATGCTATAATATTAATTTATAATATTCAAAGCAACTCCCTCATTCCTCCATGTCTTCGTGCTTTATTTTGCTGAGATATTCCTTTGAAAAACACCCCCTAGCATTTCTGGCCATGGCCATCTTGAGTAAGGGCAAATGATTCATGTACTATTTACTTGGAATCCATTTGCCTTTAGTTCAGACATGCAAACAGGAGGGTGTGCTTAGCTTAGAAAATCTCTCCTCCTCTCCTGAAGACTCCTGGGATGTGTGACATCATTTGCCTAGGCATGGAAACCAGGGAGATGTTTAGTAGGAGGCCAGCAATGGAATGGAAGCTGAAGCTCATTCCAGACCAGCTTTACGTTTGCTGATTACCTTTGCCTACCAGCCATGTTGTACTTTGTGGCTGTATGGATTGGACACACACAACCATGTGACATAAGGCTCTTATCTGATAGATGTCACCATTCAAGTGTTTGGACTCTGCAAAGCACTGTATAACCTGCTTGTTATATTTCAGATATATCGAAATAATAAAACTCCAAGTTATTTAGTGAAAATGGTGGAAGGCCTCTTAAGCAGCTGGGAAGCTCATTAGTTCTAAATCCTGCATAGAGAAATAACAGCCATATCCCATTAATAATGT
This sequence comes from Staurois parvus, assembly GCF_062004578.1. Classification (NCBI taxonomy): domain Eukaryota; kingdom Metazoa; phylum Chordata; class Amphibia; order Anura; family Ranidae; genus Staurois; species Staurois parvus. Next base: position 1,435,572 of record NW_028318142.1, read on the forward strand.
TTCAAAGTGTGGGAAAAACACCAGATCTGGAATTTGACTCTACCATGGCCATTACACAAGTTCTATTGATCTTTCAGATGTCAGTGATATTGACTGGGACATGGTCACATGATGGTGCTTACAATGAAGTAGGTCACTGCGGAGGACTCAACTACACAAAAAGCAAATGTATTCTGAATGTTCAAATACCATGGAAAGAGAAAAGATAAGAGTCATATTTATTTTGGACAAGAATTTAGCACAACATATAATGGCAGTGCATAGGGAATGCACCATAGGGAGTGCATTGATACCAGAGGAGTGAAAATAAATACTGTTCCCAGATAGAAAAACAAATCCAGCTAGTAAATAAAGGAACTTCAAAACTGTGAAATGTTTGATAAAAGCAATGCTTTTGTAAAGCTCTTTTGGCTGTACTTCTCCTGTGGATCACAGGAGTGCAATTCATTCTGATAAGACAGACTGAACCTGTAGCCATTCTGCACGTGCTCAGTTTAGTGTGTATTGCTAGAGTTTTTTTGTTCTTGGAAGAGTGTATGTGATTAGCACAAGGCCAATCAGCACTGTCCAGACAGAGGTAAGGAGTCCTGCATCCTCCCAAGCAGAAAGAAAACTCCTACAAGCTTTAACATGTGCTCTGCTGGACAATGATAGAAGTCAATACTGCTCTAACTGCTGATGAGAAAAGGTATTTAGCAGTTTATATTTACTAGAATAATTGCATTTCCATGTTCTGTGTACTATGGGAGACCAGATATAGTGAATGCAGGATCCTCGGTTTAGTAACACTTTAACATCTCATCCTAGAGCTGAAGAATGCTTTATATACCCCCAGAAAGGTGCTCAGTGTGGTGAAATGTTTTATTGTGGGACATCTGTGTTATTTGAAAAACTTGATAAATGCACAGTACAAGACAGTGTTTGGACTAAAACAGAACATTAAAACACTTTGGGTACAGGGACAGGATATGTTCTCTTTTACATCATCCATATAGATTACCTTCACTAATATTTTTCCTTTCAGGTTATCTGGAGAAGGAAGCTTTGTCAGATCTCCATTCATCACAGAAGACAGATCTAACTTGTCTCCTAGGATTTCAGTCAAATACTGAGCCATTTTCTTTTGTTGCACCACACTGCAGTGGTTTTCAATTGACAAGATGACAGGATATCTAGAAAAACATACAAGATGGACAGATTCAAAATCACTATCATCAACTGAAGATACAGACAACAGAACAATATACTTCAATATGTTCTTGTATCCTAGATAAGGTCATTCTTTACCTTTCACCATAATCTTACTATGAAGAGGTACCACAGACACAAAACTATTTAGAAAAGGCTAAAAAGCAGCTATTGGTCCATACATACTTTATAGTAATGAAAGTTTCAAAGAGACACCCAAAATGTATAAAGACTCATTTATCAAGGTCTAATTGAGCATTAATTCACAGTTGTTAAAAAAATAAGATGTAACTCACAGATGTGGCTTTTGTCATCCACACTACATTGATAAAGCATATGAAAATCTGCAGATTTGAATTTGACATGTAATGAAATACAGTATTCATGTATTTTGTGCAAAAACTACATCAGTATTCACTAGAGATATATTCCAACCAGCAGATGGCAGTGTCTATATGTTTATAGCTGTATCTATGGTATACTCTTTTCTCTAAAGTTTCTGGTTTCCTTGTTGCAGTGAAGCAGGAAAAGCGCATGTGGACTGTGCATTGTCTTTTGTAGGGCTATATACACAACTTCTAACAGCATGTGCATTATATGCACATCAAATGCAGGAAAACGATGCCTGTCACATGAGCTCTTAGGGTGTATACTATCAGAAACAGGGGGGACTAACAGGCCCAAGGATGTCCTCTAAAGGTTTGCAATGCCAAAAAGTCCTGCCTATTTGTCAGTGCCTAGATCAGGGGTCTCCCAACTTTATAAACAAAAGGGCCAGTTTACTGTCCTTCAGACCTTAGGGGGCCAGACTGTGGCCATTGGGAGTAGAAAAGGTCCCAACATCAGTGGGAATAAACAATACCCCAAATTTGGTGTTATTGAGAGGCATAGCGCCCCATTGTTGATTTCAGTGGGAGGAATTGTGCCCCACCATTGGTGTCATTTGGAGGAATTGTGCTTCTTCATTGATGCAATTGGGCCCCATTGTTGGTGTCATTGGGAGGAATTGTGCCTCTTCATTGATTTCTGAGGGGGGGGGGCACTATGCCCCATGGTTGGATGAAATGGTGCCCCAAGGGCCAGATAAAAGCAAGCGAAAGGCTGCAGTTTGGAGACCACTGGCCTATATGATAATGATTTAAATACAGTGTATGCATCGCTAACAAACTCCTCTTACTTTTTCCCTTTTAGTCTTTGAAATAAACAATCAAAAATGTTTCATTATATCTATTTGAAAAACACAAAAAAATACCCGTTGGTTTGCTAGAAATCCTGTGAGATAACTTCCTGTACTCTATGCGTCTCACCTCCATCTGTGAACTTCAAAACACCTCAGTCTTACGTTATGGAGAAGGAAGAGCGTTGTTCTGTAGTCCTAAAATATGGCTCATAGATTTGCTGCATTCCTTATGTAGCAACCTCCTATTCAGCCATGGCGAGCTAGACCTGGATTGTTAGCTGGAAGGGCTGAGGTGTGATAGCTAGCGGGGGTTGATTTGTGGTCAGATCTGAGGGGCTCTGCAGACCAGCCCTCTGGGATTTCACCCTGCTCTAGAACTTTGGAGAAAGGTCTAGAAGCAGTGGGTTGATCTGAGGAGTGACTGATGTGCACTTTTGAGGGAGCCTGGCCAATCCCCAACAGGAGGGTTGGCAAGAATCTAGGACAACTCTTAAAAGTGAGTGAGCCTGCTCAACTGCAGGAGAGTTCAGATGGATGAAAGATAGTATGTAAGGCTGAAGGCAGAAGCCTGGTAGGGGTTCCAGATAGAGGGAGGGGCTCACCTACAAGCAGTGGAGCTGGGAAGGACAAAACCTAGACCCTCACAGTGAGGATCACCTGTGCAGCAGGGAAGGAGCAGCCCAGCTAGAAGGCCTGGTAGCAGCCACCGACCCACCAGCAGCACAGAAGAAGGACTGAACATAACCCTGCACCCCCTAGGTCAGATAGGGGAACAAGTACTCTGGTGGGAAACCAGATTCTCCAGGAGATGCTGGCTAGCTCTCCAAGAGAAATTGTGTTGCAGTAGGTTTGTTCCAGGAAGTTGTCCTCAGTTCATCAATTCCATTGGGCATCCCATATACCCCTTACCCCATCCAAGTTAAAATAAAACATCAAAAACAAGCTCAAGGATGCAAGTCTGTAGAAAATGCATGTTGCCTGGCCATGCAGGACTATAGGGGACATAAATCTATTGCAATTCCTAAGGGGGAGGTGCTACACTTAGAGTGTTTGAAAGGTGTATGACAACAACAAAAGGTGACTTTCATAATCAAGATAGTAAGCAAGAAGGTGCCAGCATTTCAACAATATACATTTTACTTTTTCACACTGAAAGCAATGTCTTGTGAGTCAAATAGCAAAATGTTTTTGGGCCTCGCAGGATTCCTTCCCCAATTAAACACCACTAGGTTTTATTTATAAAGAGACTTGATTAGGGATTTTAGGATGATCTTTGCTGCATCACCCGCTTACTTCCATTTTGTATCAGTGACAATGATATTTTCATATAAATTGTAAAAAGATATATGTCTGGTAATGTCAAATTTGGAAAACATGTGTAGCACCCTCTAATGTGATAGTAGAATAGTGTTGTGTATTGTAGGGTAAAGTCACTGTGTACAACTCATGGTAGTTGTGTGGGTTTGTAATTGTGGTCGGGTTATTTCAGATCAGCTGAATGACTCAACAGGTTGTGGATCTATTGCCTCCTCCTGCCTCTGGAGGACCATAGAACCTTCCAGAAGTCGGTTATCACGAAGAGGTGAAGACCTGATCTGCATGTTCATGGGAGACCGGCCAATCCCAGGTGTGGAGACCCTGATAGAGTGCTGGACTGGCCCATAAATATGGGAGAGTCAGGCTGACAGGGGAGTCTGATGGAAGATGGAGTGCTGAGGACACTGTTGGTGCCTGGGAAGGGTCCCCTAGGTCTGGGGGGGGCTTTTTGGGCTTGCTCAGGAGGATACATTCAGCATTGAGCCATGAATGGAATTAAGATCTGAAGCAGCAGGGAGCAAAGAGGACAGAGAGAGTACAGCAGCACTCTCTAGGATCTGCAAAGGAAGAGACTGCCTTGCCTTTGGAGATCTTCTGAGAAGCCAGGAGGGCTGGTAGTGCTTGCAGGCTGTGGAACTGGGAGCAGCTCTAAAGGGAGAAAGAGAGAAGATGTCTCTGCATGTAGCTACAAGAAGTTAAGTTGATTTTTGAGGGGCTGCTAGTTTCTCACTCATAAAGGGCAGCTGCTACTGATCCGCAATGACTGATGGCTTTCGGGAAAAGAACAGTCCAGGATCTGTTTTTGTACATAGGAAGGAAGCATCCCACTTCCATTGATTCAAGCCAAACTGGGTATCTCATAATCCCTATTTCCCTATCCAAGTTGAATTCCCTCAATAAAACAACAAAACCAAGCCCATGGACTGGACACTGTCTTTGGATGCAAGTCTGTGTGAGAAATACCCATTGCCTTGCTGTGCGGAGGGAAGCTTGGGGATACCCATTACACAGTAGCCTTCATGAGGGTAGCACTCAGGGCCAGTGCTACCACTAGGCTACCAGCATCCCCCTAGATCTGGCCCTTGGCTATTTGACTCACACGCTGCTTTCACAGTACAAAAAACATGACTTCTTGCTAACTTATCTGTAGTCCCAACCAGGGGCGGAATGACAACTCATGGGGCCCCCGTGCTATAGGGAATCATGGGGCCCCTGTGTCCTTGCCCAAACTCAAAAAAGCCTATGGAAAAGGTACCAGGGTCATCTCATGGGGCCCCCTACTGACCCCGGGCCCTCGAGTTTCCAAGTGGTCAGTCCGCCCCGGTCCTAACACACTTCCTATCCCAGGCTGACAACACTGCTCTTTTTTTTTAAAAGTTAAAGTACAGTAAGAATGGTCATCCTAGGTCAGTGGTGGGCAACCTTTTTTTTCAACTGAGCCAAATCTCGCCAAAACCACGATTGAAATTTATTTTGAGAACCACATTTTTAAAACTGAAAATACATAGGATGGTACACTGTTTTTAGTTCAATAAGTTTTTATAGTAATTCATCCCCCATAGTAATTCATCCCCCATATAGTAATTCATCCCCCATAGTAATTCATCCCCCATATAGTAATTAATCCCCCATATAGTAATTCATCCCCCATATAGTAATTCATCTCCATAGTAATTCATCCCCCATAAAGTAATTCATCCCCCATAGTAATTCATCCCCCATATAGTAATTCATCTCCATAGTAATTCATCCCCCATATAGTAGTTCATCCCCCATATAGTAATTCATCCCCCCTATAGTAATTCATCCCCCATATAGTAATTCATCCCCCATAGTAATTCATCCCCCATATAGTAATTCATCCCCCATATAGTAATTCATCCCCCATATAGTAATTCATCACCCCTATAGTAATTTATCCCCCATAGTAATTCATCCCCCATAGTAATTCATCCCCCATATAGTAATTCATCCCCCATATAGTAATTCATCCCCCATATAGTAATTCATCCCCCATAGTAATTCATCCCCCCATATAGTAATTCATCCCCCATAGTAATTCATCCCCCCATATAGTAATTCATCCCCCATAGTAATTCATCCCCCATAGTAATTCATCCCCCATATAGTAATTCATCCCCCATAGTAATTCATCCCCCCTATAGTAATTCATCCCCCATATGAATTCATCCCTCATATAGTAGTAGTAAGTAAGTAGCAAGTAGTAAGCCAAGTCCCCCCTGTGTCAATTTACTTACCTTTGCTCCGCGCGTTCCTCTCGCCGTGTTCCCGCTCCGTTCCGGTCTTCAGGGTGGACTGTGAGAGGAGCCTAGCTCCTCTCACGTTCGTCACGCTGCCCCGCCTACACACATCCTGACAGCCAATCACTGGCTATCAGGATGTGAGTGGCAGCGAGACTGGCCAATCATTGCATTTGAGCGCGCTGCCCTGGCTGTTTTTTTTTTTTGGATCACGCTGCAGAGTCCCTGCCGCCCGAGAGGAGGGAGGGGAGCGGGCGCCCGGCACACAAGAGCCGCATTAAAGCGTGTAAAGAGCCGCATGTGGCTCGCGAGCCGCGGCTTGCTGACCACTGTCCTAGGTTAAAGTGTGTTAGGGGGCAGGATCACCTAAAGCGTGTTAGGGGACAGGTTCACCTAAAGCGTGTTAGGGGGTAGGATCACCTAAAGCGTGTTAGGGGACAGGATCAGCTAAAGCCTGTTAGGGGACAGGATCAGCTAAAGCGTGTTAGGGGACAGGATCAGCTAAAGCGTGGTAGGGGACAGGATCACCTAAAGCGTGGTAGGGGACAGGATCACCTAAAGCGTGTTAGGGGACAGGATCAACTAAAGCGTGTTAGGGGACAGGATCACCTAAAGTGCGTTAGTGGACAGCATCACCTAAAGTGCGTTAGTGGGCAGCATCACCTAAAGTGTGTTAGTGGGAAGGATCACCTAAAGTGTGTTAGTGGGAAGGATCACCTAAAGTGTGTTAGGGGGCAGGATCACCCTGGGACGGACTGACAACTCATGGGGCCCCCAGGCAATAGGGGATCATGGGGCCCCTGTGTCCTTGCCCAAACTCAAAAAAGCCTATGAAAAAGGTACCAGGGGCATCTCATGGGGCCCCCTAATGACCCCGGGCCCTCGGGCAGTGCCCCAGTTTCCAAATGGTCAGTCCGCCCCTGTGATCACCTAAAGTGTGTTAGGGGACAGGATCACCTAAAGTGTGTTAGGGGGCAGGATCACCTAAAGCGTGTTAGGGGGCAGGATCACCTAAAGCGTGTTAGGGGACAGGATCACCTAAAGCGTGTTAGGGGACAGGATCACCTAAAGCGTGGTAGGGGACAGGATCACCTAAAGCGTGGTAGGGGACAGGATCACCTAAAGCGTGTTAAGGGACAGGATCACCTAAAGCGTGGTAGGGGACAGGATCACCTAAAGCGTGTTAGGGGACAGGATCACCTAAAGCGTGTTAGGGGACAGAATCACCTAAAGCGTGTTAGGGGACAGAATCACCTAAAGCGTGTTAGGGGACAGGATCACATAAAGTGTGTTAGAGGGCAAGATCACCTAAAGTGTGTTAGAGGGCAAGATCACCAGGTCAAAAAAAGAAAAAAAAGAAAAAAGAAAAAAGCTTGAAAATGAAAGCTAATGCAACCACCACATCTAATGATTAGTAAGCTGCACTATATTACAATTTTGTCCTTGTTTCAATAAATGCTTCATTAATGACTATACAGTATAAGCATACATGCTGTAATAGAGTATTTTCATTTACATGATCCATTTTCAAACAAGGATACAGTTTATTGGTTTTATTTAGCTTCTACCAGAAACCATTAACGGTATGTTAATGTAAAGCCACATTAGAGTTTATTATAAGAAGCCTCACTCATGTCCCTTCTTTTGTTATTCATAACAAAATGACGTCATAATACAAACAATATGTTCATAAATGAAAAGATACAAAAGTAATGATCATAATCAGGTTCTGTGTGTTAATAAATTGATTATTCCTTGCTGTGGAGATAAAAGCATCAGTTCTTAGACTGATAATAGCTGCAAACAGAGACAATCCTCTAAGACATCCAATATCTTCAGACACTGAATTTGCTAGGTGTGAGCCGCGACTAAAAATACAAAACATAATGGCTGCTCTACGGTCTCTTAACAGAGGCTCACACAGAGAAGACAATTGATTCAATCAGACATGTCTCGCCTTACAATTTAAGTATAGTGTGTTACTGAAAACAACATTTTATAAGCTAGTATGTAAAGATAATATTATCTGGGGCAACCAATTTATGGCTGGTTCAATTATTTAGTTGGTAAAAAGTCAAAGTAAGGCAGGCCATAGATGGTGCAAATTTCAACCCGTGGTTGCAGGAAAGAAATTAGATTCCCCCATCAACACAGAGTTGACAGTGGAATCCCACCCACCAAGCTATTGTGTTCTCCCAGCGGGCGGCGGGGTTACCCTTCCCTGCCAGGAGAAGATGGTGATTATTGCTAGAGACTATAACAGCTGCTAGCGATAATCGCATGTAAAATCCGGCAGGCTGGCTACACCCAAGTTGATTGATCGATCAACTTGGATACAACCAGCCTGCCCATGCATGGTTTGAACCTCGGCCAGTACTTGCTGAACCAGCTTAAAGTGGTTGTAAAGGCTGAAGGTTTTTTACCTTCATGCGTTCTATGCATGAAGGTAAAAAAACGTCTGTGTGCAGCAGCCTCCCAGCCCCCTCAATACTTATCTGAGCTCCATCGCGATCCAGCAATGTAAATTACAGCCTTGGCTGCCCCGGGTCTTTGCCTCCTCATTAGCTGAGACAGCAAATGGGAGCCATTGGCTCCTGCTGCTGTCAATCACAGCCAGTCAGCCAATGAGGAGAGAAAGGGGGTGGGGCCATGTAACAGCTCCGTGTGTGAATGGACAAAGGGGGCAGCAGGTGCCCCCATTGCAAGCTGCTTGCTGTGGGGGCACCAGACAGACAGGAGGAGCCAGGAGAGCATGCAGGGGACCAGAGAAGTGGAGAATCCAGGCTGATCTGTGCAAAACCACTGCACACAGTAGGTAAGCAGGGGTGTATTTACCACAAGGCAAACAAAGCATTTTTCAGGGGGTCAGCACCTCCCCCCAGAAGAAGGGATGAAAGAAGGGACACACATGCCATGGGAACCAGGTAGGATCTGAAAGAGGTTGCAAGCTACTTGATGGTGTATGTAGAGCCTGACTTACATTCCCAGGGATGTCCAGAGCTGTGAAGACAAGTGTCTTTCTCTCTACACTAGGATGGGGGGGGGGGGGGGGTTAGTGAAAGGCTCTCCCAGGTGGGGGGCAGGGGTGTTGGTCAATGACAGGCTTTCTCCACGGGATGGGGAAGGGGGGTGGTGTTGGTTCATATCCATGTGGGGAGACACTTTTCGTGTTGCCTAGGGCAGCAAGAAACCTAAATACACCACTGTAGGTAAGTATAGACATGTTTGTTATTTTACAAAAAAAGAACTAACCTTTAGATTCGCTTTAAGGTTCTATAGGTCATACCATGGAGGCTGATCTGTATTTCACAAAAGGTAGCTGGGAGTTGGTTTCTTGGACAGTGGGCTAAATACCGACATTGTAAACCTTCCTACCTGCATCTGGTGTTTTTCACCTGAATAAGATGTGCATTGATCACAGTTTTATGGTGTCATTTGTTGCTCTGTAAGCACATGTAGGCAAGTGGAGCTTAGCATAGTATCCTTTATGGGTTGTTATTAACAGGAAATTATTTCTGGTTTGGCTAATGCTGCATGAAAAAAAAAAGAAAAAAAAAAAGTAAAATCAAAAACTTACTCATTTTTGATGAACGCATACTTGTTAATAGTTTCAATGACATCCTTGAAAAGGATTTTGGAAGTCAAGGTGTACCCATGGTGAACAATTGGCTCTCCGTCTGGTCCATCCCAGCAGTCAACTGCAAAAAAAATACATTGTTAATTTAACCCCATTTTCATAAAAATGTAAATGATGTAAAGATGCATGGCGCTTTATGTTTAGGTGTTAATACAGAAAGCAGAGAGCAGACACTGGAGCACAGCTATAACACCTAATAAATCCATAACCAGGGCTGCTGTTATACGGAGCCCTGTACATACTACCTGATAAGACACCTCAATCCCACCCCCCCACCAAAAAAAAAATAAATAATAATATCAAAAGAATATTTTCACTAAAAATACACTGAATCATTTTTAGCAGATACAAACACAACACAATTTACACAATTCCTGCTAAATCTGGAAGATAAAACTGTGCTGCAGTATTAAATAAGCTCTGTGCATGGATGAGTTTGTGGGGCTCATTCACATGGATACTGTGGCCTGTACAGTGTGAATATTTTTTTTTTTTTTCAATATGGCTAGAGCAGTGGTCTGTTATGCTACGAGGATGCAGCAGCTACACAAACACAATCAGAGGTCCTAATTTCACAAGCTTGTGTAACCCTTAGGTTTATGGCTCTGAATACAGATAGTGTGCATTTGGGGCCACTCACCTGCACCCCTGTCAAATTAGGACATGCGGATATGTTCGCACAGCTGCTGCATCCCCATAGAGTAACAGGCAGCTTTAGCCGCACAAACCAACCACCCATTCACACTATATGGGCCAGAAAACACGTGTGAATGAGCCCTTAATTATTTGTTTTTATTTTAATTTTTTTTTTCAATTTTTTTCTATCATATTCTACAATTTTTTTCAAAACAGCCCTGTTGGAGGGCTTTGGTGAAATATCAGAGGTCTAAGCAGAACCCTGAAGTCTGACTTTTCAGACACAGAAAGGACACAGCCCTCAGTCTCTATCTCTGCAGCCTCAACTGCACAGAATGAATGACTAGGAAACAGAAGCATAATAAACACAGTTCACTGTGCTTCAGTTATGAATATAGAGTCAGAACCATTTATTCAAAATTGGATATTACAGTTTCAGATGCATACTACTATTTTAGTTGTAGAAATATTCTGTTACTGCTCTGAAAAATTCTGTGGTCAGGCCCTAAATTACATGGTTAATTTTTTATGGAGGTACAACTAGGCTTCAAAGTCCATAACAGTGTTAAAAAGCTACAAAAAAAAAGTACTTAAAGAGGTATGGCTTCTTTTGGTCATACTTCTGTGGGCACAGGAGTGCACTTAATTCTGCATTCCTGTGACTCAGATTCAGTCAACAGCAGAATAAAATCTGCTGTTGGGTGACATCACAGAGCTGGCCCAGGCTCTGCAGGCATCCTGACAATAATGTCGGGATCCACTCACATGCACGATCAGCATCTATCTCAGCCTCTCAGCATGCCGATGGGAGACTGAGCTAGCAGCTTCCATCACCTCCACAGCCTGAATAATTCCATAATTCATGGGAGTGGATTGGCAATTGCGATAAAACCCTCGCCACTACCACGGCAACCCTAGGTGACAACCCATATTTATATACTTCTGTGCTTAAATTCATGCATTCTTTTTTTTCTCCACAAGCACTGAATATCAAAGTCTCTTCTTGACAAAAACGTCTTTTTCCAATGACACTGTTTCTCACATGAAAGTCATGCATTCTGTAGCTTAAGATCAGCTCAACCAATATTTGCTCAGCCACAAAAACTGGCTATTTCTGTAAATAAAAGACTTGATTTATTTGGAGTCTGTTTAAAAGAATCTGCCTTGCTGTAAAAGCCTTTTATCGCATGCCTCGGAAAAGCGAGACGTCCAGGTCACCAAGAAACAAATACTTTAGATGTGTGTTTTCAGTTTCTGCCGACGTTCTGGCAGCTCATCTCACCCCCAGACTTTTGAAAAGACAATATTTCCCTCTTATCATTTTTCTACCCTATTCTTTTTATGTTATTGAAAGAGAGAGTTTGCTTTCAAAAGAAAGCAAAATGTGGATAATAACTTATTAAATTGAACATTCTTATTACACTTTTACAAAGTTAAAGTGTAAGGGGATATTAAAATCCTTTTGTTTAATCAAGTTATGCATTCATTAATTTATACAGTATTAAACGTATTTCATGATGTCTTTGTATTAGTTGCTGGTAATACCTTGCACATCCACATTCAAACATCTGAATGAAAAGGCACCAACACATTGCATGGTGCTGTGAATCTAATAAAACTTTGTGATTGGAGGAAAAATGCAGTCTTGGCTGTAATTGGATTGTGAAGGAAAAAGCAGCTCACTGATGGGGTCATCTCCGTGCTTTTTCCTCCAATCACAAAGTTTTATTAGATTCACAGCAAATAATTTAGATTTTACCAAAATTAACATTTTTTTTACTGAATATATAAACAGTTGTACAAATATTGTGCAATATAAAAATGTAAATCTACTATGCTTTTATTCTACAGGTCCCCTGCTTTAAGCAAATATATTAGGTCTTGGAGGTTTTAGGGAATTGGCTAGTAAAAAATGTGTATTTTGGCATGTGTGTAAAAAATGGAAAAACTGCTCTGACACTGAAAGGGCATGGTGTACAGTAAAGGAGCAACATATCTTTCTAGAAGTAACATAGAAGAAGACTCCAGATAATTTTATGGCCTGTCATGGACTAATAGATCTCTGATAAGTTTGGAAGAATCTTTCTGATTTATAATTTCTGGGTTCTTACACTTGCAAAGATTTTCCTATCAATTTAGGAGATGTATGCAGTGAGAGGGCAAATTCATTTTCTGCGGTAACAGAATATGCAGAAGGAGATTCTGGGCAGCGATGCAGTATGTTTCAAAAAATATGTCAACCTCTCTGCCCAAGATTTGTTAAGAGACAGATATGAACTTCAGACAAACATCTAAGTATTCGGATGAAATACATACAGTATCTATGAACTGTTTTACTTGAAAAAAAGAAAGGAATTGTATTTTTGCCCATCAAATCCTTGTGGCTAGGGGACAGGAAGTAAAAGGAAATCTCCCACAGTGGACACATATGACAAAAAAGAAAAAAAAACTGACAGAGGTTATAATCCTTCCTTGCTAAAATTTAAAAATAAAACAAAAAAAAAAAAACACATTGGGCTTTTGTTTTACATTGTTACAATACATCCTTCCCTACTCTATACAAAAAAAAAAAAAAGTGTGTGTATACTGTATATACAAAAGCTCAATACTAATGCTTAAAGTGGTTGTATAGGGTGAATGCTTTTTACATGTATGCATTCTATGCAAGAAGGTAAAAAACCTTTTGTGTGCAGCTCCCCCCAGCAGCAGCCCTCCACAGATCTAGCTCTGTGCATGAGAGCGGAGAATCTCCCAGGTCTCTCTCTCCTCAATAACTGAGACACCACAGTGGGATCCATTGGCTTCCACTACGGTCAACCTCAACCAGTGAGGAGGGAGCAGGGGGGGGGGACTGAGCCACACTCTCTGTGTCCCATAGACACACAGAGGTGGCTTGGGAGCCTTAGAACCAAGCCTTTAGAACCACTTTAATACAAATATTTTGGTAGTAGGACACACTACCAACAGCTATACAGCTATTGTTCTATTAGGTTTATCTTAACTGATGTTAATGGACATTCCCCCGTACCTGATGGTGTTTAACAGTTGGAAATCTACCAATGAGAACATGCATTCTGGCAACCTTCTAAGCAGGATTTTCCTTCACTTTCTACCTGTTGTGTCTCTATCACAGCTAAAGGGATATTTCCCCAAACAGACAGGACTGACCAAGAAAGCAAGAAATTCTACTATAAGAAGCAAAACATGTTTCTGTAGAGTTCCACCATAAGTGAATAGAGCAAGTCTTTATTTAAAAATAAAACTATACATATGTGTCATGAGCATGGGACCATCAACCATATTAGTACATCAGATTATCATGTCTATAATTACTTCACCGATTATCTGTAATTAAAGCGGATATAGACTCAAGCAACATTTTTTTTTTTCAAACAGTGTGAGATCAGTTATGTATGATATAGAACTCACAATTCATACTTTACAATGGCCCCGAGGAATGGCTCTTCTTGTTTCTAGACCCAGTTCCCTGATGAATTTATTAAATCATCATTAGATGTGGTCTACTCCAGTTTTGATAAATTCGCTCCATTGTTTTTTTTATCAATTTGATTTTTCAAATAAACAATGCTAATGAATTCCTGTTAGACTGCCAAACCTTAAGAAAAAGTCTGCTTTAAATTCTTATGGCTCACCTTCCACACAGCGACACCCGGCTTGTAAAACCCAAGCATACATGTCGACACGGGACTGAGACATGAGCTGGTCTCCCATCAAATAAGTATTGTGAGAGGATGCAATGAAGTAGTTGCTGAGTGGCAAGGTCATGTCTTGATTGACTTGATAATGTTCTGGATTGAAGATATCTCCTGCTGGGCTCCGCATGTAGTTGGTGAAACCTGTTAGCAATGAATCACAAAGCATGTCGCTGGTTCAATATCTGTCATCAGCGTGCTGTCCATGCCAAAACAATCCTCCCAATGATTTATGGGGAAACTTTTCACAAATGACAATGTGATGAATCTCCATAGGAGTTGATAAGTTTATAACCTTGCTTTACTCCAGCCAATAACCTTGTGTATCGATGGTGGAGTTATGTTGTGCAGCGATTGCTCTTCTAGATACAAATGAGCAATCTCCCATTCACTTGTATAAGGGTGTATTGAGCTTCTATTACGTACACCTTCTCAGCTGCTGGAATGACAGCTGTGGGGAACAAATTCTATTTTATCCATATATGACATTTTTATAGAATTATGAACTCCATAGGATAGCTCATGCTGGAACATACAACACATTAGTAGCTGTGCACAAATATAAATGTTGATTTTCATCAAAAAATCTACGATCCCATAGGGAAGCATAGTCAAAAGTGATGTAAAACATAGCAACTGCATATCACTTTACCGTAATCCTACTGAAATATTATTGGTTACTATGAGCTGTTGCAATCTACATTGTTCATTTATTGAGTCACATGTCTATGGAAAGCAATGAATAGGGAAAAAGATGAATATTGCATACAGGAAAAATAATCAAATAATATATTTAAAAAAATCAACACTAGTGCTGAGACATCTAACTAGGACTGGAATATCTATCTATCAAGATATGTCAATGTAACATCTCTTTGTAACTATCTATATCCTTGATCTTCCAGCAGTACACATCCAGAACCACATCATTGCAAGGTCACTTCTCTTAGGCGAAGTTCAGAACTTTGTGTGTTGGGAACACGCACAAAATCGCACGCTTTCCTGACAAGCAGAGAAATGTGCTGCCCTTAAACAGACACATGGCAGTGCCATTGATTGTTAATGGCACCCCCATGCATCTGTATGTCATGTGGTTCAGTACGGAGCATTTTTGGAAAAGAGTCAAGAACTTCTTTTCTGCGATTCTCGTGCATAGGGCAACCCATTGAAATGAATGGGCTGTCCAACACATGACACACCGAAAAAGCACTGAAACGTATCTGTACTTGGTTGTACCTGTAGGTGTGAACCAGGCCTTGCATCTTAAGAACTTATTCAAGTCCCCAATGTGCCTTCTGGTGCTCTCCATGCTGTTGTGTGCTGGCCTTTTTATATATTTAATGAATATTGATAAATATTGCAAATTATACTATGAAATAAAGATGCTAAAGTCCTTTTTGGGTTCTTGTATGGCTCCTTAAATTGGACTGTAGGTCTTAATAAAAAGCAGACTCCCAGCTGTAGATAACTGTATAATCCTGGCCATACATATTGCAACTTTCACACAATTTCAAGCACATTTTGATCAACCGGAAATCAGGCATATGATCCATAATGTTCTCCTGAAACGACACAATCTGCTACACATGAGTTCGATCTTCCTGTGATCGCACAAACTGAACTTTAAATTGGCAGCTTCAAGACAGGTTATTGAGAAGCTAATCAAAACCAGAAAAAACAATGATGATTTCCTTGATCATATGTTTCATCTGAGTTGGATTATACCAATGTCAATCCCATTTCCTTAAAGTAAATCGCTCAGGATTTTGTTTTCCGCTGGATCAAAATGGGTTGAAATTGCTGAAACAACTTTCATGTTTATGGCCAGCTTAAGCGGATATAGATTAACTGACAGAGCACTAATTTTCAGAATACGTTTACATTCTCAATACACAAAGCTAGCTCACCAGAATGATTAATTTTACAAAAGAAAGAAAAAAGTACATTTAGTTTTAGCTGTGTGCAATGAGATTTGAAAATTACATTAACATGTTCAAAAATAAACATCTTATCCTTGCTTTGAAGCTTTGTGAATTGAGCATTATGTCTTGAGCATCTGCTTCTCTTATCTTCTACCTGTGATGAATTGTGGTAGACAGGTGCACTACTCCTATGTTTTTGTAGTAGATTACTTTAAAAACAATAGGGAAGAATAGCATCCTTTGTCCCTTGTACTCTTCAGTCCAACAAGCACAGAGGACCAGTTTCATGTACAGTGTAAATGGTATTACAGGTTACTATGTTTATTTACATACCATCAATCCCCAGGACGCCTTCCTTTTTGTTTTCCGGGCAAGGTTCAAATTTAGCAACTATGTCCAGGCAGTATTCTTTAGTTACATTCGTCATCTACAGTAGAAATAAAGGAAAGAGATAAATCCAAACGGGATAATCTGATTTTACAAGCCTGTACCATCACCCTTTATCGGATCCAGCAATCCAATTTTCTAACCTAATGCTGGAGGGCTGCTAATCGCCCAATAAGATCCCCAGGACCGTCACTCAGTGTCAAGTTCAATAGCAGACATCAGACATTACAGCTTATTGATAAATGCTCATAGGGGCTGATGAAGTGCTGAACCTAATTCTGAGTTTGGAGGTCATATTGTTTTGAAGGTATTAAGCCTGTGGGGTATCAGTTTAGACAGCACTCCAGTGGGATTGTCACATGGGGTCTTGTACTGGGGGATTAAGGATTCACTTATCCTGTTTAGCTTGAACTATATGGGAGTCAAAATTGCCTGACCTTTTAAACTGCACTGAGACTCAGAAAATAACAAAATGTATAGTGAAAGATAAAAGGATTACAGAAATAGCATGGATTCAATGTTTAGATTTTGGGCTTTTTTTCAGCAAGATTACATACAAAGCCTTGATTTATAAACTAATCTTAGAAAGTATTATTTTACTGAAAGGGTAGTTAATGTTTGGAATACACTTACAGCAGAGGTAGTGAGCCAGTCAACAGTAAATGGCTTCAAACATGCTTGGGACAATCATAGATCTATTAAAAGTAGTAATAAAGTGAGAGCTCTAAAATAGCAGCTGTAACACTCAAGGTAACCACAATAAACCTTCAAATGGCAATAAATAAAATAAAGTACAGCGCTAATATGCAGTCATAAAAGATGTAAAATAAATAGTGACACTGTACTACTTGTGGGGGGTGATGAATATTTATTTTTTTGTCTTACACCGATTGCTTTTACAGGCTTTATGGGTGTAAAAGCAATCATTTCTCCTTCTCTCTGGCTGCATTCTTGCAGCCATTGAGAAATACTGTGTGAGCTGTGATTGGTCACAGCTTTTCACATGGAACAAGGCTGTTGTGAATAGCCTTGTGCCATGTGACCTCGGTGATCATTCACAGATGTCACACATAGTAAGCAATGATGTCAGAAGTGACATCTTGCTTACTACTATTCATGTGATCACTGATTGGCCAA
Source organism: Staurois parvus (assembly GCF_062004578.1). Lineage (NCBI taxonomy): Eukaryota > Metazoa > Chordata > Amphibia > Anura > Ranidae > Staurois > Staurois parvus. The sequence goes on from NW_028318142.1 coordinate 1,452,950, forward strand.
TCAGTGATCACATGATCGGGACCTCACACAGAGGTCCCGTACAGCGATCAGTGTTCTGCTGTATCCTCCGGACAGAGCAGGCACCGTGTCACGGTGCCGCGCGCTCCGGGGGAGCGTGCACAGGCAGGGATCGGGAAGGACGTTTATAAACAGCCACCCGCTCCTGCACTGCTCCCGTCCGGCTCATGTATATAAAGTGGTTAATGAAAAAAAAAAAAAAAAAATACAAAACCTATATAAAAACAAAACAAAAAAAAAAACAGACAGACTTAACAGACCACTCTGTCTTTTTTCTGCCATCACTTTTCTATGTTTCGAGGATCTGTTTACTAGAGACTCTTGACAGAGTGATGAGCATGTAGGCCCATATTTACAGGTTCCGTAGATTAAGGAAGGTCTTCAGTGTTTCAAGGATATCCACGCCACCAATGTTCAAACACTTCTTACCAGACTGGGCGGAGTTTACAGCCTGTGACTCTGTTGTGCAGGCCAGCAGAAGTTCCGGTGGCACCATCTTTGATTTTGTATATGCGATTTACCTATCCATTTCACGTGAGTGCAATAGTGTAATAAATTTTATTCAGTTTTTACTGGTTGCACTGTGAGATTCTGTTCTTCCTCTATTATTTGAATTGTTTGCTACACTGGATGTTTATGAGGAGTGGTGCAAGAAGCATTGCTGTGGAGCCATATAGTTGAATGTGATGTCGGTGTTAAAGCCTCACTGATTGAAATTCTCATCTTGTGGTGTATGGTGGTCTGTCATCTGAACTCTTATGATCTTGTTTGTTTGAGATCTTATTAATCTGGTAAGATGTGTATGGACACTGTTGGCCTAGATATAAAACACTGGTTTTCTTCTGGGATTTACACTTGGTTGTGACACTTTCAATCAAAAGATTTCTTTATTTTCACTTTAGTGAACTTTATTGAATACATATATTTTTTTCTGATGTTGGATAAATATATATATTATCATATTATATATTTTCCTTTTAAGCATTAAGCGCAGGAATACATTTCTGCTTATTTTACGAAAGGTCCACCTATCCTAAACTTAGATTTCAGTTTTTGGTAAATGATGGAGAGTTGAATCACCTGACAATTTCTTCCATTTTTCAGGGGCTCTACAAGTCAGATATCTAATGAGGCATCATGTGGATTTCCCACCTTCTTTGTTGGTTTTCTTATTGTATATTATGGAGGACATAGAGGTTCTGCTGAACATGCAAAACTCCTGGTTGGACAGGAAGAGAATTCCGAATTATGTAAGAGAGATCTCACTGCAGGAGTACGCAAGCCAGAGACTGGTTCAACCTACCAAATTCCACTTAAAATGTCAGTTTTGGGTAGACCAATTCTTTAATGTACTAGTAATCTCTTGGAGCTGAACTTTTCTCAGCTTATAAAAATGATGAAACCTTGTCGATGCTGCTAAAAAGTCATTTCATCCTAAACTGATTTATCAGATAGTGTTGAATCTAGGCAAGTTGAAGCATCCAGAAAATTATTTTAGCTCCAGGGTCTCAGAGCCTGCAAACAGGAGGGTACTGTACCCCTGTACACATTTCCCTGGGAGGGAATAGATCTATGGTCACCCCCTTACTATAAAAATGGCTTCCAGTTTCCACCATAACTCCATTCCTATTACCCCCCACCTCCTTGGGGAACACGAAGGTGGAGAAGAAGCCCATTTGCAAATCCAAACAGAAGTGGATTGCTACTACCTGTCAAATGAATTAGGCTTAAAGCATATAGGCTCACCATGCCCGACTCCATTTGCTTATAAGCACAAGTCCAATTCCAACAACGTCGGCAACAGGTGACTACAAAAATCTTCTTTATTGCATAAAGGAGTAAAAATATTCCATGACAAACTTGCGTTAACATTTTTCAGTCTGCTTGTAGACAAACATGTTTGAGTAAGTTTGCAATGGAATATTTGCACTCCTTTATGCAATAAAGAAGATTTTTGTATTAACCTGTTGCCGACATTTTTAGAATTGGAGAAGAAGCCCCTGTCTCTCAGCAATAGGAAAAGGATGCTTTGAAATGGGAGAGGAAGCTTTCTCCATTGCCCTCTCCTTCCTGACCCCCTGGCCTGCATGCCTGGATAAGGGTCTGCTTCAGATTTTTCAGGAAAAAGCTTTTAAATTACTAAAAGTCCCCCACAATTGTTTGTGAATTTTCTATGTCATTTTGGTTTATTGAATAGCTAACTGCTGACTTTAGAAAGCCAATGCTGTAATGATATGTGCATATATTTATTCACATTGGACAGCTTCTAGTGCACGGTTTGCAGTAAATTCTGTGTGCTCATACATCATAGACGTTCATTTCCAACTTTTCAGAATCTAATCTGCAAGATTCAGGACAAATTTAGCCTTTTCCCTAATTTGAAAATCAACCCCAGAGTATACCTTAGCAGCTTCTACACCACTCCAAAAAACAAAACAAAAACAATTGCACAGGGTTCCAATTTAATTTACCATTGGCCACGCAAAACTGAAACCATATTTTATCAGACATCAAAATAACAAAAATCTAAATTTTCATCACCAGTTTGAGCACAAAAAAATGCAACTTTATGCTGAAATATCCCTGATTTACATATATAAATACAGTAATATTCATAGTATAATCAGTAACCAACTCTAAGTGTAATATCCTACAAGTTAACAGCAGCCAGATCTGCTTACAAAAAAAAAAAGTTTAATGATTCCCTTCTGCAACATCGTTCTGCAAAGATTGACATGCTTCAATTACTTTGATTAAGGGAGTGTTGTCTATAGCCATCTCCCAAATCTCAAACCCAATCATCTACAGTGTCATCCTGCTTGGTTCCCTTCCTCCTTTTTTCAATAGATTTCCCTAATGATAAATGACTTTCTCCTTTCCAGTTGAATTGTGGGAAATCTTTAGTGCTGCCATTCCAGATTGAAATGCATGTGTGAAAATCAGCACATCAAATCATGCTGTTCCTTTTCCAAAAATGTTGCTGTAATGCTTTTTTTGAATGAGTCTAATTACTTTTTCCTTCTTGCATTTTAAAGCTGTGCTTTGGTTTGAAATACAATTTAAAATGATCTCCTGAATATAAATGTCATAAAAACAATGTTTGTAATGTAGAGAGCAATCCAGGTAACAAGCAAAATAAATCAGTGAGCCGTTAATGCTATCCACTAAATACTGAATCTGTGCCAAGTTCAAAAAGTCCACTAAATTTATCTCAAGTATACTCATCAAGCATAGACACTGTTAATATAAGTGGCATGCAGACCCCGGGAGCTGCACAGGTGATTTTTAACTATGAAACAAATTAGGGCACTGCATTGCAAACAGGATTGGAAGAAACTCAAAAGGCCCTGGGGCACATAGGCTGTATCCCATGTCATGGCTTTAAGAGAACCTTGCAGGGAAAAAAAAAAAAAAGGTACGCTTATGTACTTTACTCATTATATACCCCTGGGGTAAAAATCTAATGACAGGTTATTTATTTATGGTATTAACCGCCTCCCGCCCGCCATATAAGGTAATGATGGGCGCAAGGCGGTTCACTCATTCTGGGAGGACGTCATACGACGTCCTCCCACTCTAACGTCCTCCCAGTGTCTGGAAGCGCGCAGCGCAGCGATTGGTGGTGTGCTGTGTCCCTCAGACACAGCGGATCACCGATCAACGGAAACAGTCGATGTCAGCTCGGTCATGTGATCAGCTGTGTCCAATCACAGCTGATCGCATGTAAATAGAGAAATGCCAGTTTTCTGCATATCTCTCCTCATGAGCTGTCACGTTGACAGCTCAAGAGGAGAGGAGAGCCGGTAATCGGCATTCCTCAGAGGGGACATGTACACTGATCATCAGGGCACTGATGATAAGTGTGCCCTGATGATCAGTGTAGCCCCAGCAATGCCACCCGTCAGAGTCCATCAATGCCACCTGCCAGTGCCCATCAGTGCCAATCTGAGCTGCCTTTCAGTGTCACCTATCAGTGCTGCCAATCAGTGCCACCTATCAATGCTCATCAGTGCTGCCTAACAGTGCCAGTCAGTGCCACCTAACAGTGCCATATATGAGTGCTGCCTTTCATGCACATCAGTGATGCCTGTCAATGCCCATCAGTGCCACCTACCAGTGCCTCCTCATCGGTGCCCATCAGTGCCACCTATCGGTGCCCATCAGTACAGCCTACCAGTGCCTCCTCATCGGTGCCCATCAGTGCCACCTATCGGTGCCCATCAGTGCAGCCTATCAGTGCCTCCTCATCGGTGCCCATCAGTGCCACCTATCGGTGCCCATCAGTGCAGCCTACCAGTGCCCATCACTACAGTCTCATTAGGCAAATCAGTGAAGAAGAAAAATCACTTATTTATAAAATTGTATAACAAAAACAAAAGGAAAAACTTTTTTTTTTCAAAATTTTCAGTTGTTTTCCGGTTGTTTAGCACAAAAATAAAAAAAAAAAGGTGATTGAATACCACCAAAAGAAAGCTCTATCAGTCTCAAAAAAAGGCTAAAAATTTAATATGGGTACAGTGTTGCGCAATTATCAAAGTGCGACAGGTCTGAAAGCTGACAATTGGCCTGGGCAGGAAGGGGGTATAAGTGCCCTGTAGGCTAGTGGTTAAACTGTACATGCTGAGACTACGCAAATATGTGGATTCTTGCTGGGTGGGCCTTGAGGTCTCTAGGCCGCATATTTGCATTCCCAAATGTAAACATACCTGTGCAGAGAGCATGCACCCTGCGCACTCCCGAAGGCTCAGTTACCAGCCCCTAATGGAAAGCCCCCGATTGCTATTTGCGTTCAGAAGCTTTCCGGTCATGTGACCGCTCTGATAGAGAATCATGGTGGTCACATGATCATACAGCCCGCCCGCCCGGAATCAGAAACCTCTTCAAGGGCCATGAGGCGTCAGCGTTAAGGAGTTAAGGTTTGAAAATGCACTAGAGACACAGATTTTAGCCTTTGTGAGGTATAACCAATGTTAATTTTGATGTCAAATTTTACTTTAGTTTTAGTCTTTTTACTAAAATGCCAAGTTAAGTTTTAGTCGTATTTTAATAAGAAGAAAAGTGCCAACATTTGCTCTTTTTATTACTAGTCATATTTTAATCATCTGAATTGTTTTAGTCGTATTTTAGTCGACTAAAATAGTGTTTATCAATTCAAATATTTTCAGCCACGAAATTAACACCGATAATGAAGCAACTCTTAGGTGTTTACAGAAAAATTTTTTCTTTTTAATTCTGCACATAAATATTATAGTAACAAGACTTGTGTTGTAATAAGCATCTTAACCATCTATACCAAAAATACATTTTCAATTTCCCAACATGAAATGTCAACTTCAATAAAACAGGATGTGTTGAGAACGTTAGCTCTGGTGAATTACAGAGAGAAAGGAAAAAGGCAATTACAGTCCTCCAACGAAAAAAAATCTAACGGCCTCTGTGATAGAATTCAGGTTATTATGTCAAGTAATAGAATTCAATTTCTTATGTTGATAAAAACATATTCCTTCCTGTTAGGAAAAGTGATATTCATTTTTCTAATACAGGTAAACATATCCTTAAAATTACAGTGGTCTCATCTAAAAAAAAGTTACATAGAGCTCTTTAGAGGGATCTAATACAATTACTTAAAGTGTTACTAAACCCACTATTGTAAAATCAGTCTGTATATGCAGTAAGGCATGCTTGTTATACTCATTGTGGAACCTAAGGGGTTAATCCTGTGCATTGTGTAAAAAAGCTGATTGATCCTTTCTTCTCTGCCCCTCCTCTTGTTGAAATGACCACCTGATACAGACTGAATCTGTAGTCACATGCACATGCTCAATTTGGTGTGTATTGCTAGAGAGGTTTTTTTTTTTTTTTCTTTGGAGAGTGAATGTGATCAGCACAGGGCCAATCAGCACTGTCCAGACGGAGGGTCAAGGCTTTCACATCCTCCTAGAGCAGAAAGAAAACTCATCCTACAAACTTTAACCAGTGCTCTGCTGAAGTCACAAGACTGCTCTAACTGCTGATGAGAAAAGGTATTTAGCAGTGTATATTTACTAAAATAATTGCACTTCCATGTTGTGTGTACTGTGGGAGCCCAGATATAGTGAATGCAGGGATTAGTCCTCTGCATTGCTTAAAAACGCTCTTTGATTCTCAATTCTCTGATCCTCCCCTTTTTCCAGTGTCCCCATTTTATCTACTGATAAGATATATCGTGTGGAGACATTCTGCACATGCTCAGTGTCTGCTGTGTATTGCTAGAGAGGTTTTGTTTTCCTTGGGAGAGTGCATGTGATCAGCACAGGGCCAATCAGTACTGTCCAGACAGAGGTCAGGGGCTCTGCATCCTCCTAGAGCAGAATGAAAACTCATCCTACAAGCTTTAACATGTGCTCTGCTGGATACTGTCAGAAATCACAAGACTGCTCTAATTGCTGATGAGAAAAGGTATTTAGAAGTTTATATTTACTAAACTATTTGTACTTACATGTTGTGTGTACAGTGGGGACCACATATAGTGAATGCAGGGTCCTGGGTTTAGTAACACTTTAAGAACTGTAATGTTCAGGAACCAGGACCATAATCCCTAACAGCACATACCATCATTTTATTTTGGATTATGTTATGGGATGTCTTGGTCTTTAAAGCTGGTCACAAACATTAAAATCTGATTGCACAATCTCCTTACATTTATTAGCATCTAATGAGGGCCTAACTCACTGGATAGAAATAAATTACTTTAGGAGGCCATTACACTGTTACACAGTTGTTGCTAAAACTGATATTGCACCGATTGTAAAATGTGTGATCTGATTCAAAGTTTTAGATTGGCCATATACATAAAACATGGAGTTTAACCTTTTGCTCAGTTTCGAGGAAGCGCTTCAGATCATCAGAATCCAGATGGTCCTTGTGGTTACTGTAAGTAATCAGAAGCAGGTATAGATCCCTCCTCGTGGACATCATCTTATAGAATGCACAGAACTCATCAAAGCCGAGGGTTCCTTGGTTGTCATCTGTATCTGCCTCCTAAGAGAGAAATGAAGAGATATCACACACACATATACAGAAATACACACATATATACAGAAATACACACACTATTGTACAAACAGTGGTGTAGCCATCATTAGAGCCATGTGTGTCGGGCACACGAGCCCCAAGACGGGTGGGGCCCACTGTCCCCTCAATTCCTTCAGTTCCCCCTTCTGTGTCCCCACCACTGCTGCACTTTGTCACAGGTAGCTTCATCAGTTTTACGTTCCAATTGTTTGTTTATGCTGGGGAGGGGGCAGATGCTGCAGGCCAGCACATCGGGTGGAGGCAGTGGTGTATTTTGGTTTTGTGCTGCCCTAGGCGAGACTAATATCACCCCCCTCCATCTACATTTGTCGCACGACTTGTAACAAGTACCAAAGCACATCCTCTGCCCCCACATACCCACAGCCTGCTCTCATGTACACCTTGTACATGCCCCTAGTGCCCATACTCACATTTAACTTGTACAACTATGCCCTCATTCACATATACATTGTGTATTGTGCGTGTATTCCCCCCCCCATGACCACATTTACATACACCTTGTACATTGACCTCCCCAGTGTCCCCATAGTCAAATGCACTTTGTTAAATCCCTGGCCCTAAAGTGCCCACAAACACACGCACCTTGTACATCCCTCCCCCAGTGCCTACACTCCCTTTGTATATCCCCCAGTGCCCATTCACAGACATCTTGCACCCCCATCCCTTACACTTTTATACACCTTGTACATCCCTGCTTCCCCATCCAGTGCCCACTCACATACACCTTGTACATCCCCCCTTCTCAGTGCCTATACCAGGGGTGGACTGACAACTCATGGGGCCCCCAGGCAATAGGGGATCATGAGGCCCCTGTGTCCTTGCCCAAACTCAAAAAAGTCTATGAAAAAGGTACCAGGGGCATCTCATGGGGCCCCCTACTGACCCCGGGCCCTCGGGCAGTGCCCGAGTTTATAAATGGTCCGTCCACCCCTGTCCTATACTAACATACATCTCGTAAACCCCCCCCCAGTGCCCACACTCCTATGCACTTTGTACACCCCCAGCAGTGCCACTCACAAATAACTTGTAAAGCCCCCCAGTGTCGACAGTCACATACACCTTGTACACCCCCCACTGCTCAGACTCACATATAAAACTTATAAAGCCCCCAAATGTCGACACTCACATACACCTTATATACCCCTCAGTGCAATGGGGGGGGTTATATAAGGTGTATGCAAGTGTCCGCACTGGGGAGCTTTATAAGCTTTATATGCGAGTATGAGCAGTGGGGGGTGTACAAGGTGTATGTGACTGTGGACACTGGGGGGCTTTACAAATTATTTGTGAGTGTGTGAGCATGTGGGGGGGGGGGGTGTACAAGGTGTATGTGAGTGTCCACACTGAGTGTGAGTCACATATAACTTGTAAAGCCCTTCAGTGCTGACAGTCAAATACACCTTGTACACCCCCCTCTGCTAATACTCCCATTCAATCCATTACTTATGGATGAGGAGGGGGTGGATTATACAATGGGAATCAGAGCTGCCACACTAAACAGATCACTGTGCAAGGACTGCAGCGGAGCTGGACATCCTCAGGGGAGATGGAGCTTGGATGTAACAGTTGTCTAGCTCAGGGGAGCCAGTGGAGCTCCAGGAAAATCAACTCAGGAGCCGCTGAGCTGCCCTGAAGACCTCTCACACCTATGTGTACCCTGAAAGATGCCACCCTAGGCAAATGCCTTCTTTGCCTCGCAGTAGATAAACCCCTGGGTGGAGGACCATAGCAGGACAGCGATTGGCTGTAATTTAGTCCCACATACTGGATCATAGAAGAGGAGAACCAGAGCTACAGCACTCTTACTACTCAACGTCACTGCTGACCTCTGATTTTAGCATCATTTACTTCTGACACTTTGTATGGCTCAAATCACATCACATTCGCACCAAAAAGGTGCAGGACTCTTTTCTTTCAATCACATCACATGGGTTTTCTCGCCCATGCAATGCGATTTCTGTCAATTGCATCGTGTTTTCTGATCTGTTTCGGGATGTCATTAATCATTGATGCCCACACCAGATCGCATGAATGTGATGCAATTGCAATGCGGTGTGGGAAACGCACAGGATTCACAGCATTTCCCGTACCGCATTGGTGTGAACTGGGTCTTATTATATAATAAATGACTCCCAGAGTACTCTGGGTTAGCAAAAGATAGCAAAACACAAGCGTTTCTCTTTCAGGCACACAGTCTCTAATTAAAACCTCATATATAACCCACTGATAAGGGACAAGTGACTGCTTTGGCTCATTCACTTGTATTTACAACTTAGCTTGAGAAATTAAGCCCTAAGAAAATTATTGAAACACAATATCCTTATATACCTAAAAATAATACTTAAATATTTAAGCCCAATTATAGAAATCATAGAAACATGTATATAACCTCTATGTCATGCCCTATTAAAAGACGGTGCCCTTCTAAAAGCAGAGTGAAAAACAGATACTAGAACATGAAAGTGTACAGTTATGTTTTTATTTTAATTTTGGATACAGTAGGAAAGAGTTATTAGGCTTGACAGTGATTTTTTTTTTTTGTGTTGCCTGTGTCCCATTGGGGAGATTAACGACAATAACTGTTTTGGAGATGCAATAGGAAGCTAGAAGAAATCTCAATAAAAAGATGTGAATTTTCCTCCTAGACAGTTAGCCCTTGAACAAATGGCTCCATTGGAATATTTACCTTCACCTCTTGTTCTGGTGAGAACAGCTACATTTACATTACTCATGGCTGTCTCCGTGACAATGATCACCAGCATAAACAGAAATAGTAAATTTCCCCAAACAGGGATACAAAGAGCAATGAAAACTTGTCAGGTGCTCTAGGTATCTTATTGATGTGTCCAAATTATGTTTTGGGTATACATACACTTTAAGCTGAAGGTCAAACCATGAAGGTAATGAAAAATATTCAAATTATCAGTTCTTCTTTACACATTAGGGCTTATATATGAAAAGTGTGCTGGCAAAAATAATTGCCCATAACAACCAATCAGATATTTCTACAAGGTAATGAGGATTCTCATTGTTATGGTCAAGAACAGGGGTGGCCAACCTGCGGCTCTCCAGCTGCTGCAGGCTCTCCATCATGCCTCTGCAAGTCAGTAACTTCACATCTTTGCAATGCCTCATGGGAAATGTAGTTCCACAACAGTTGGAGAGCCACAGGTTAGCCACCCCTGGCCAAGAAGAACATTTTGTTGTTAGAATATTTTCCATGGACAAGCTCCTAGGTGTCTGTGCCAACCCCTTGACTGCATTATGCTGGGAGTCCAGCAATAAAGGGAAAAGGTAAATGATATCTCCTCGCAGAAAAGAACAAAAGAGGGCACACTCTTCTGCTCGTGCATTACTGTGATAATGTGAAATTTATTTAAAAATACAAAAATATACTCACAAGCCACAAAGATCATAAAAACAGAGACAAGAAGTCAAAGGATGTAGTCATGGACAGCATGGGTCTTCGGGTAAAGTGCTAATGCGTTTCGGGAGTCGAACGCCCTTCCTCAGAGCAATAGATGGAAGGAAGGAGGAAGGGCGTTCGACTCCCGAAACACGTTAGCACTTTACTCGAGGACCAATGCTGTCCACAACTGGCATCCTTTGACTTCTTGTCTCTGTTTTTATGACCTTTTTGGCTTGTTTTTCTATTTTTAAATAAATTTCATATTACCATGTTAATGCACGTGGAAAGTGCGCCCAGATTTGTTCTTTTCTGCTAGTATCAAGATTCCCCGATCTACCAAGGGCGGCACCTCAGCAAGTGCAGGATTCCATTTTGAGTGCAGCAAGAGAGATTTGAGCGCCGGTTTCTGGTTACTAAATGTTATCTCCTACTTACTGCATCATGGAACTTTGCATTTTGTACTCTGGTTTTGACCTTCTCAAAGAGCAGGTCCTCGTGAAGAAAAGGAAGGATTCCTTAAAGTGCATCTAAACCCTAACAATGAGCATCTTTTATTTGCTCCCTTTTTGTTTGTTAAAATACCACTGGAAGTTTTTGTTATATCTTTTATGCAAAAAATATCTGTTTATTTTGACAGATTCTTGTGAGCTGATAACTTCCTGTACACAAGGAACGTTTATGAAGATAAGGAAGAAGGGATGAGAGGAATTCAGCAACAAATATACACTGTTGCCTGCTTTAATTAAAAACTACCGCTTTTGGTCCTTAACCTATCGGTGGGGCAGGGGTTAATATAGCTGATTAACTTGTCATTTGCACTCATCAAGAGTGCACAACTATGTCCTCTGTTTCTGGCTACCTCCTTCATTCATAGAAGATGTACTATAACTTCTATCAATGAAAAATCATCTATGAGTGGAGGAGCTGGACCTTTCATTCATCTGCCCATCTTCCATTCATAGATTGTTTATCATTCATAGAAGCTATAGTACAGCACCTATGGAGGAGGTGGATGGAAAGAGAGGGCATAGTTGGCACTCTTGTCTTGATGAATGTATAAGAAAGTTCTGTTGGCTCTATTAATCCCCAATGCACCGGAATATTACAGTGGCAGGAGTGGGGAGAAATCGGAGTAGGAAAATTTCAAGTAATGCAGGCGCCTGCAGCACAAGGAACACTTTGCATTGATAGTAAGTGTTTTCACTTCTGCTGTTTTTTTTTTTTAAACTAAACTTAGGTTTTACATTTATAAAACATGGGAAACCACTGACCCCCTCGATCCTGTCCCCCACACAACTCCTCCGGTCACCCTCCTCCTCCATCCCATGCTCCCTCACCCACAGCTTTAATCTCTCCCTCTCTACTGGCGCATTCCCCTCCACCCAAAGCACGCGCACATCACTCCCATACTCAAAAAACCCTCCCTGGACCCCACCGACCTGAACAATCTTAGACCCACCTCCCTGCTGCCATTTACATCCAAACTCCTCGAGCGCTTAGTCTATAATCGCCTAAGCTCCCACCTCAATGACAACAACTTCCTTGATCCCCTACAGTCTGGCTTCCGTCCCCTACACTCCACCGAAACCGCCCTACTCAAAATCACCAACGACCTGCTAACCGCCAAAGCTAATGGCCACTACTCAGTCCTCCTACTCCTAGACCTCTCCGCGGCCTTCGACACAGTTGACCACCCCCTCCTCCTTAATAAACTGTACTCCCTTGGCATCAGAAACTCCGCTCTCTCCTGGCTCTCCTCCTATTTATCCCAGCTCTCCTTCAGTGTTACCTATAACGCTGCCACCTCCCCCTCTCTCCCCCTCTCTGTTGGGGTCCCCCAAGGCTCTGTCCTCAGGCCCCTTCTCTTCTCCATCTACACCTCCTCCCTTGGCCAGCTGATACACTCCCACGGCTTCAACTACCACCTCTATGCCAACAACACGCAAATCTACCTCTCTACCCCTCGCCTCACCCATTCAGTTTCCGCCCGAATCACCTGCCTACTGAACGACATATCAGACTGGAGGTCACTCCACTTCCTCAAATTAAACCTTTCCTAAACCGAGCTCCTTGTTTTCCCCCAGCCCGCGCCCCCCCATGCTGTCCATCACGACCAATAATGCCACCATCAGTCCCACCCCGCAAGCCAAAGTCCAAGGGGTCACTCTAGACTCAAATCTGTCCTTCCTACCCCATGTCCAAACGCTGGCAAATTCATGCAGGCTCCACCTCCGCAACATCTCCAAAATACGTACATCCCTAACCCCAGACACTACTAAACAACTCGTTCACTCCCTTATTATCTCATGACTCGACTACTGCAACTCCCTCCTCACCGGCCTACCTCATTACAGACTATCCCTGCTTCAGTCTATCCTGAACTCAGTGCCCAGACTCATCCACTTTACCAACTGCTCCGCATCTGCCACCCCCCTCTGTCATTCCCTCCATTGGCTTCCGATTGCCCAACGCATAAAATTCAAACTTCTAACATTGACGTACAAAGCTATTCATAACACTGCCCCAAACTACCTCACTGACCTGATATCCAAATACCACCCAACCCATACTCTTCGCTCCTCACAAGACCTCCTACTTTCAAGCTCCCTGGTCTCTTCCTCCCTTTTCCTGACTACAGGACTTCTCCACGACTTCCCCCATCCTCTGGAACTCACTACCCCAATCCATCAGACTGTCACCTACCCTCCTCACTTTTAGGCGCACCCTGAAAACCCATCTTTTCAGAAAAGCCTACCCCACCCTCACCTAACAGCCGATCTCCTCCACTCCTCCTACCACTCCATTCCCCCACAGCCACTTCCTCCTGTACCACTATCCCCTCCCTCCTAGATTGTAAGCTTGAAAGAGCAGGGCCCTCGAACCCCTTGTGTATTGTTTTGTTACTCTATTGTCTCATATACTGTCCCCCACTATATTGTACAGCGCTGAGCAAACTTTTTGGCGCTATATAAATACTGTATAATAATTATATATATATATATATATATATACATACATACACACACATACACACACACAAACACATTTATACACACACACATATTGTTTTTTTGTTTTGACATACGCTTTAACACATTTTAACTTAAAATACAATATTGCTTTCACCGAACATTGATATGTAATCATACCTAAGCAGTGACATATGTTATTGAGTCTAAACAAAGTAATTAGTAAGGGACAAGTTGGCAAGAAGGTAGCAAACAACTGCATCTAAAGAAAAATCACCATATTTCCTATTTTTTCCATTCTAAAAATAAGTATGAAAAACACACTGGAACAGTTTATTCTGTGCAGATAATCAGATTATTATTATTGCTTTATCTGTGTCTTGCTACATTGATCTAAACACAGCCAGTACAGACATTTTGGATCACCCTTAGGTCATGTTATCAGCATTGATTAGAACCACTGTTTCATTCTACCTAGCAGTAAACATAACATTATTCCACACCTTCATAATAATTACAGTAACACACTTGCTAATAAATAGCCTTCTTCAAAGCTAAAAAGATTAAAAAGCATGCAATGTAACGGTCAATCTAAAACAAAAGCTAAAAACATTTTTGTACAACCCTGGCAGATGATGTGGAAAACAGAGTAAAACCTAAAGAGAAATTATAATGATTTTTGGTCAATTTTATCTTTTCTAAGTTTATACAGTTTTTACACTGATATTTTATTATACTTATTTGAATGCAATCCTTATTTTACAAAAAGCATGTGAACACAGAAAGCTTTTATACTTTAGACCAGTCTATTAATCAGGGTACCTTAGCAAAATGCCTACAAATTGCCCAAAAATTGTCAACAAGCCAGCAAGTGGACCAGCCCTACCATTTTGTTACACAAACCACAGGTTTTTATTGTGCAGCATTACAACCTTGGGCATTGTGAGGGCCAGTGACTGGCATCGTAACAACCGAGGATGTAGTTGGAGAATAAGGAGGATTTCAGGTGCCTGCATACTTGTATGCCCCTTTCCATTAACACTGGGGTCTCTTCAGCGGAGAGTGGGAGAAGAGGAATGTTGGAATACTAGTCAGTGGCAGTGTGCAAAGGTAAGAATAAATCACCTGTAATGTTGGGTGTCCTACATGTGTGGATGCTGCTGTGTCATGTAAACGTTGTTTTAGAATGGGGTGCCGTGAGTTTGTGAATTGGAAAGGGTGCCTTAAGTGAAAAAAGGTTGAGAAACATTGCACTGTATAATAAGTTGTTGAAGAAGAAAGCCCAGCACTAGCTTTGCCCTTCTCATTTGATCTAAAGAACAAAAAAAAACAAAAAAAAACAGCCTACTAGAAGAAGGGCATGTTTCTTAGTCATTTAACTGATTCAGGTAGGTGTGTGTGTAAATCTGAGATTTACTTCTCTTTCCCATGTTTATTTATGTACAAACTGTGCATAGAAATAAGGTTTTTAAGACATTAACGTACATACTTTAGGCTGACTGCATTCACATATGCATCAAAGAAAACTGTAGAAAAATTATATTTTACTTAAAGGAATAGTGCCAAGTCGTGGGAGTGGAAGCCAAATTACCCAGCATGCTGCCAGACCACTGCAAGAAATACAGGGACATTGTTGGCAGGAGCTGGGTCACAGTTCACTCACAATGTGAAGGTAGTCCTGGACAAGGAAGAGGCAAGTGCACTCAAATTTAGGTGTTGACATTAATTGAACTTGGCTCATTTCTAAATTACAAGGGTCTTGGAAACATTTTCTGAAATATTACAAAATAAGCAATACCAAAAGCACTCAAATGTCCTGTGGTGAAGGTACAGGCTACTGAATATGAAAATAATTTATATTTAATGCATGTATAAAAAGGTAACCCTGAACTCTAAATTTAAAAGTGCATCTGGCACTGAACCATCTTTTGAGGGTTTAAATATTTACTTTTATAGATAGAGAGTTAGGACATGTTAGAATGTTAGTTATATTTGTATGCCCTTGCTGGGAAGCTCTAACTTGCCACCAATTTTTGGTGGGAGTTTCTCTTTTAGTAGCAGAGGTTTGCCCAAGCCTAAAGCTGAACTCCAGGCTAGTGGCTAAATACGCAGATACATACAGTGTATGGGAGAGTGGTTAAAGGTAAAATGCATGCCATTCACTAAATACATAATACCTGTATATGACCTTCTCTACCTGCCAAAAGATTTGTTTTCCTGGCTGTCAATTCCTGACATATATACAGCTCTGCCACAGAGCACAGCCAGGTGGATAACACATACAGTTGAAAAATACAGTGATTTGGCCATATCCACCACCAGTCTGCTGACTTCTTGTCAGAAGCCGCAATAGACAAAAAAACACAGCACGCACCATATGCTCACATATTGACTTTCTTGCTAGTTAATACTTCATTTTGAGCCATGCAATCAAGTGATGGTTGTTCCTTCTCTAAACTATGCAGCTGAAAGTGCTGAATTATAATTTTCCAATAATTAGTCCAATTATAGTTTTTTTCACAGCAAAGTTCTAAAATGAATCAAAAGAGGTAGATAAATGACTCAACAGCACCACCTACTAGCAGCTGAAAGAAATATGAAATATTCATATGCAATATTTAAATTCCCTAACTAAAAACATTTTTATACCTTTCAAAATGTGCATTCTTTAAAATTCTTTTAAAATTCTTCAAAATATATCTATACAAATGACCATTAAGAATATCTGGTGTGAACTGCAAGCTAAAAAAGAATTGCAGCTTGGCACTTTTTTTTTTTTAAAGGACTACAAAAGTGTCAAATCAACCAATTAGTAATGTTTATGCATGTTGTTATGTAAATGAGGCTATAAGAAGACCAATTACCTATAAAGTTCTTGGAGTAAACCTGTTCCAAAGCTATAAAATACCACCAATAAAGATCTTACATGTTCTGATTGAGAGAGGTGGAGAAAGATCAGTGGGGTATTTCAGCATAAAATGTATATATTATGGAGCTGCTCAACCAGTGACATGCAGGTACACAGAACAGCTGTCAGAGCTGTAGAGCTGTCAGCTGTAATGACTTAAACAATAGTAAAGCTATATATGAATGGATCTTTTAAACATTGAAAGGATAAAAGGATTGATTGAATAAATCTATGTAAGTAGGCAAAAAACTCAAGAATATGCTCAAATATTGCATAGGTAAAAGTAGAAACACAGGGAGCGAGTGGGTGGTAGCCCTACCAATACCCTCTCACACAAATTTAAATGTGATGGTACTACAGACAGAAAAACATGATACCAACAGAAATGTACTCAATCTGACCGATCCATATGTTCTCCAAACCGGTCCACTCTGTACACTATGCTGAGCAGGATATTTAAGGTTTGTTTTGACCCTGGTTGAGAAGGGGTTACCGAATGGGTTATAACTATATAACAATTATACAACAATATATGACTAATTATATACTGTCTGTGTGTATATATATATATTATCATTGCCTTTTCACATAATAAATCTCACATCACCAAATTAGTAAAAAAAGTTGGGGTCTACTTATAAAGTCGTAAATGTTACTTTTACATTGATGGTGAATCAATCACTGTCATTTAAAAAATAAATGCAACCCAAATATTCAGCTGCAACAAATGTTTACTAGATGTCAGATTGACTGCTTTAAAAATAAGTCCCTTAAATATTTAAGCTTCAGATGCACCTTTTGCCCACCTGTCACTTCTCCAGGCTGCCCAAGAAGTGTTCCCAACATGCTGGAGTCTGGCTGACCCTCCTGTAGTGCACATATGGCAGCCGCACTCACTGAGAATAATGCCTATCATAGGAACAGTTTTATTTGGAAGGTGCAGTTACCCTTTAAAGCCTCATTTATACTGTCATAGGCTTACAAATTGCAAGCCCTGGAGAGTATATGGCAATGCATCCTCGTGTAGAAGCATCCGATGTTCATTTTCCTCATCATCATTAGATTCAATGACAAATTTCTGTTTTGATATTTCCAGGGTTGTCAAAGTTTTCTGCTTAAACTAGGATGTTGAAATGATATGTCAACAACTCTTCTTTCAACAAATCTCAACTAACAGAAACAGTAAATACTGCAGATATATTTGTGGTGCGTACAGCTCAGTTTTTGATATGAAGATAAAATTGCATAAAATATTAGTATGTTTCCATGCTATGTACTTTGATGCTAAATATGGTGAGATGCCACCTGCAATCTCAGTCTGACAATGGAAAAACAATGGAAATTACTGGAAATATTAATGGTTTAAAACCAAAAATGCTTGGACTAGTTTGTATCTGTACAATTTCCACTAGGTAACTAGCAAAGTCTCATTAAATGGAAACATTATTCGGGAGTCAACTGTATTCATGTTTTTATCTTTTTAGACTATTTACTTACATTTTCTATTTATATAAGCTCCTTGTTTTACAAATAAACATTTAAAGCTGAATTCAATTTAATCTGCTGGGTAGGCTGGTGGAAGGGAGCTATTGCCAAAATTTGCAAAGCATGAACAGCAAATTTACCTACATGCATGCCCTCTTCCAGCACTCACAGGTCAAGGCTCAAAGTCACTGCTGGATCCCCCGCCATCTACCTCACCTGGGTCCTGTGTGGCTCCTCTATAGCTATTGTGTGGCCACTAAAGCTGTAACTAATGCAGGTGGGCACAAGAAATACATAATTCTCGGCACCCAGCTCCCTTCTTGTCATCCTACAGATTGAGTTGGGAGTGTATGCACATAATAAAAAATTCCTAGAAGAGCATGCCTCCTCTGCTGACAATCTTTGCCTGCAGGCTATTTTTGTCCAACACTAGTTCTGCTTTAAAACCCACTCATCTGACTCTCTCAGCTATGTGTGTAAACTTTAGGAATGGAAGAGTCATTGCTCTGACTCCTTCAACCCTGTGAATATGCTATAGCTTGAGCTACTGAGCTCTCCAAACAGTTGGATGTTTTTAAACATGAGACAATGACATATTTGTATGTTATATTCTATAATTACCTAATAAAATTATTTATATGTTTTTTTGCCTCGTCCTTAAGCAAATACATAACATTACTATCCATTCTCTAAATAACCTGCTCAGGAATGGTAAACATTGAAACAAAGTCCTGCCTAAGAGCAGAGTTGGCTGATATTACCTGTATGACGCAGGAAACGCTCATCGGTGCACTCTCTGACTTTTACTTTGTCACCTGCAGCCTAATTTTCCTTATTGTCCATTTCCAAGGGAGCATTTCAGTGGCCAAGTGTGCCAAGAACATGATCCAAGAAAATGAGCAACCACCCAGAAGTACCTACTCTAATGACTGGAGTTCTTTAAATAAGTGTAGTCAGGTGCTGGCTATATCATTATGCCATTCCAGGACATTTACAGATGAGACTATGGTAAATCCTTTTCCCCCCTAGTGCCCAGTACTGGGACTGCTACACCACTTCCTGTTAGCAGAGTGTATCCACTTCTTCTGACAGCAGAGGATCCTGGGACCTGTAGTCCTATAGCCAGTATATACTGTATTTCTGAGTGCTGATTGAACCACAACTATCAGAAAGCTGGGGAACCCGGAGGTTACTAGTAGAGCAGAAATATTCTACAGCAAGGAACTGGCTAGGTTTCTTGGTGCAGGATTCAGAGCTGAACACAGGGAGGATTGCCATTCTCCTCCAGAGACAGATTGCTGGTTACTATTGTGGGACTCTGCATACCAGTTTGATGCCGATCACCATGCCAGGATCACATCAGCTTCTCTGCATTGTGACTGTCACTATCCAGTCTTCAGCCAGTCACCTCTGCTTGCTGTGCTGAGAGGCTGACAGGCAGTAACTCTGAACTTCTCTGCGAACAGCCAAGAGCCTGTGCAAGAACCCTGTTCCTAGGAGACCATGCTGTCCATTGGTGAGCAGGCAGATGCCAAAGCTCTTTCTGACCACGCTCTAGAGATACTACATGCAAACACATTACCACCTCAGTACCAACAGATCTTTGCTTTGAGCATTTATCACCACCTGTTATCTTCACTGAATTACCATTACTCACTACTGTATATGGGTCCCACCATTGCTAACAGAAGATGACTACTATCACATCAGGAATTTTAAACATCTCAGGACTCAAGTTGCTATTTCTAGTTAAAGGGACCTCTTTGCATCTAAGCTGTTGTTATTAAAATTAGGGTGTCTATACCCATTTATTTTAAGAGTATATATGTTTACATAATTCTTTGTATTTGCTATTGTGACGCCAGTGGCCCAGAGGGAGCTGATAAATTAACAAGCCTATTCTTCCACCTCCTGCTGCTGGTGTTGCAGTTACAACGTACCATTTGTGACTGTATAATCTGTTAACCATTGCTATTTAGTCATTTCCATTTTATCAGTGTTTTGCTGTATGCGGATGTACCTCCTAAACCTTTTTTCTGTGGTCTACTCTTTTGAACGAGCCTAATATAGAACTATTACTAAAGAATCATGTCTTTTGTATTATTATTTCATACTGTTGAAATGCACTATTAGAGCCAAAAGTATTGGGCCAGCCCTCCATATCATTGGATTCAGGTGTTCCAATAACCTCCATGGCCACAGGTGTATAAAATCAAGCACCTAGGCATGCAGACTGCTTCTAAAAACACTTGTGAAAGAATGGGTGCTCAGGTGCTCAGTGGATTCAAGCGTGGTAACGCGATAGGTTGTCACCTGTGCAATAACTCCATCCGTAAAATTTCCTTGCTAATAAATATTCCACGGTCAACTGTTAGTGGTATTATAACAAAGTGAAAGCAACTGGGAACAGCAGCAGCTCAGCCACGAAGTGGTAGGCCACATAAAATGACAGAGCAGGGTCAGCATATTCTGAAGAGCACAGTGCGCTGAAGTCGTCAACTGTCTGCAGATTCAATAGCTAGCCCTCCAAACTTCATGTGGCCTTCAGATTACCACAACATTGCATAGAGAGCTTCATGGAATGGGTTTCCATGGCCGAACAGCTGCATACAAGACTTACATTACCAAGAGCAATGCAAAGCATCGGATGTAGTGGTGTAAAGCACGCTGCCACTGGACTGGTGCTTGCCTGACTGCATTTTGCCAAGTGTATAAAGTTTGGTGGAGGGGGGATTATGGTGTGGGGTTGTTTTTCAGGGGTTGGGCTTGGCCCCTTCGTTCCAGTGAAGGGAACTCTTAAGTCGTCAGCATACCAAGACATTTTGGACAATTTCATGCTCCCAACTTTGTGGGAACAGTTTGGGGATGACCCCTTCTTGAGTCAACATGACTGTGCACCAGCGCACAAAGCAAGACAGAACTTGGGGAACTTGATTGGCCTGCACAGAGTCCTGACCTGAACCCGATTGAACACCTTTGGGATGAATTAGAGCAGAGACTGTGAGCCAGGCCTTCTCGTTTGACATCAGTTCCCGACCTCACAAATGCGCTTCTGGAAGAATGGTCAAACATTCCCATAGATACATTCCTGAATCTTGTGGACAGCCTTCCCAGAAGAGTTGAACCCATTATAGCTGCAAAGGGTGGGCCAACTCAATATTGAACCCTACGAACTAAGACTGGGATGCCATCAAAGTTCATGTGTGTGTAAAGGCAGGTGTCCCAATATTTTTGACAATATAGTGGATATCTGAATCCAGAGTGTCAGAGGTGTCAGGAGGCTTGCAAGGTCAGTGCAACCACTGGGGACAAGCATTATCAAGCGCCCCCTGTGGGGGCAGTGCTATATAAGCCTTTGAGCATTTGTTATAAACATGTCTTTCCAAAGGCAGTGGAAGATAAAAATGCTCCCATAGAAAACCTTACTTTGTCTAGTGAAAGGACCATGAAGCTAAAAAATACTATGAATAAAAAATCTGTATTTAGCCAGGGCTGTATTTATAATAAGGACTCTCAGAGGCCAGCAGGGTTACAAGGAGCAGTACTAAGCTTCACAATTGTTGTGATAATTTTTTCTTACTTTTTTTCCTGTTCTGGCAACCTCTGGACATTTGTGGCTAAATTCAGCAAGAGAACTGTAAAGTGTGCAGAGGCTGTTGAGTGAACTCGACTTCCAATGGTTCATTAAACAGTAAACCATGCCATTTTCTTTCAATCTGCGGTCTTTAGTGTTATAGCAAAGCTACGGTCTTGTTAAAAGAAAACTGCTAGAATGTAAGGTTTTATTGCAGAAGAGATTGTGTATGCTTCTTCTGCTTTTAAAGCTTTTCCTTTACCAATTTATTTTTTTCTGATTGTAAACTGAGCCACGCAGCCCTCTACAATTTTGGAATGCCTTGAAAGCCAGGATGAACTAAATCCTGTGCTGGAGTTGTTGTCTTGGACTAGCCAGTCAAGATAGCTGAAGCGTCAGAATGTTCTAGAAGACTGGGCAAAAATGTTAGTGGCAGTCAGCAATTGCAGACTTCACAATGCTGGTGGGCAGGGCTTTGTGCAAGTCCAAACAGGTGTCATGATTCTGGTGCACCCAGACCTGCCTAATGATTTAAAGCAGATCTTCACATTCAAATATAAGTTCCTTTCCACCTCTCCTCTTCATAAAGAGTGCACTTTTTTTCCTTGTTGCCCCTTTAGTGCAAAAAACCTGCATAGGCAAATATGGTGCATATGCATAGGCCACTGTGGTTCCTGGGATATGCACATCAGACAGTGTGACGGAAGTCACTTTGGGTGGTCACAGGGTGATCTGTCCTAATATTGGGGTGGGGTGTTGTAGATTGTTTAATGCCAATGGGTTGCATCCCATTGTTCTATTGTGTGTCTTGCTTGGGAGTAAACTATTATGGGATGTATGAGTTATGTGTACTGGCTTGGTGGGGGGTTTCTCCAACAGCCCTCCCTTCTGATGGGACTGTCTGTTGGTGTGTCTCTTGTTGCTAAGTGTAGAGTGCCCTGCCCTGTGTCATTATGCAGGGAGGGGGGATTGCTTCCTGAGTGTATAAAAAGCCAGTTTGAGTTTCAAATAAAGAGTTCCATGTTCAGACAGACTGGTGTCGTCTAGTCTTGTTATTATAATGGAAGTACCCAAGTGCAGGCTGGGACGGTTCAGTTACACATAGTCCATTGCAAAAAGGAGGTGGGGGGGGGCTTGTCACTGTGTCATTGTGAGGCCCAGCGGTTGAACCCAGAAGAGCCAGTGGGCTTCTCGATAACACCACATAGGAAGATGCTGGCACAGGACTGACCAGGCTCTGAATTCTGAGAAGATTCTGCAGGATATCACTGGATCCGTTGGGTGGGTGAGTATCAGAAAAGGTTTTAACTTGCAACAATGTTTAGATTGGGCTAAAAAAAAAAACTGGAGATCCACTTTAATATGATCGAATGACATAGAAATTATATTTAGGTATGGAAATTGAAGTGTCACAACATGGTTTAGAGTCTAAAATTAGGTTTTATTCTAAACATATAGTAGGCGCTACAGCCAATGTGTTTTAGGGACCGCACATTATCCCCTTCATCACAGCTAAAACAATGTGAAAATATAAAATCATTAAACTAAAACAGTGCATAGAAAAGATAGAGATCCAAAAACAGTAAACAGTAAATTTTTCTTTTTTTTATATTTAAATATTTTATTAAATTTTCAAAAATTCTAATTTGTACAAACAAACCATAAACAAAAACACATAATCCAAACACTGTTTGGATTATAACCTCACAGTGGCATAGCATGGGTTGTCTGCACCCAGGACAAGGTAAGTCATTTTTGGACTCTAAACATTGGTGCTTTGATTTTCATATTCAAACATCATTTCTACGGTCTGAGGTTATTGTTCCAATTCCTTAGTTCACAAGAGCAGCCCACTCATCACCTAGGGGCCCCACAGGGATACCACTAGTACATTTTTGGCAAATACATTAATTAGTACCCAAGTGCATCTACCTAAGGTTTCAGTGCCATCAATCTACTCCCTCAATCATTTGATGTCTGAATACAGCTTTGTATCTAGCAGGTAGGCTTAGGACACCAACATTGGCCGTCTTGTTTCCAGCGAAGTACAGCTATCTTCGCCCTCAAACAGCAAAGAAGTATACAAACATGAAAAAGCAGACTCCTCCTAAATTCCTAGCGTAGGGAAAGTTGAAAAAGAACTTCCGTCTCTGTCGCTTGCTGCCTTTGTACAATGAGAGCATTGCATAACCCTTTCCAGCACCTCTAGTATTCATAGAAAGGAAGAGTTAGAGAGGCTTTCATTCTCATGCACTGCCTTCATCTGTTCAGAAAGCTAATGGCTGGGATCCAGAAAAGACTAACTTCCTACTACCACCTAGGGATAGCTGTCTGAGATGAGATGCTGGTTTCCCTTACCACAGAATCGTTAAAGGAAATCTATGTTCACAACATACACATCCATCTCATGTCAACATTGTAAAAAAAATTACAAATATTAGATATATTTGACAATACAATATAGGCAGGGTTGGCACCAGCATAGAGCTGCTTTGGTAGCAACCTTAGGGCACCAGGATGGGGGTGGGGGGAGGGCTGGGGGAAGTAAAATCCAAATCCCCACTTTGTTTAATTAAAAATTTTAACTGCAGCATTATTTCCTAAATGCTGCGCCCCATCACATAACCGTTGGGTGGTGGGAGGACAGTTGGGGGAGAGAAGCAAAATGCACCCTTCACCTGTGTAGACAAAAATCCTCACACCAGCCCTGAATATACCGTATTTTTCGCCGTATAAGACGCACCTGCCCATAAGACGCACCTAGGTTTTAGAGGCAGAAAAAAGGAAAAAAAAAAATTCTGAACTAATGGACTGCGGACATAGTACAGGGGATGACCAGAGACTGCAGACATAGTACAGGAGATGACCAGAGACTGCAGACATAGTACAGGAGATGACCAGAGACTGCGGACATAGTACAGGAGATGACCAGAGACTGCGGACAGCACAGGGATGACCAGAGACTGCGGACAGCACAGGAATGACCAGAGACTGCGGACAGCACAGGGATGACCAGAGACTGCGGACAGTACAGGAGATGACCAGAGACTGCAGACAGCACAGGGATGACCAGAGACGGCGGACAGCACAGGGATGCCCAGAGACTGCGGACAGCACAGGGGTGACCAGAGACTGCGGACAGCACAGGGGTGACCAGAGACTGCGGACAGCACAGGGGTGACCAGAGACTGCGGACAGCACAGGGGTGACCAGAGACTGCGGACAGCACAGGGGTGACCAGAGACTGCGGACAGCACAGGGGTGACCAGAGACTGCGGACAGTACAGATGACTGCTGACCTTTGGGGAGGTGGGGAGCGGGTACCTGAATTTGACAGGTACCCGATCTTACTTCCACAGAGTTTTTGATCTTACCTGTTCCTTGATCCAGCCGCGCGCTGTCTTCCCGGCTTCTGTAATGGTGCTCGGCATGACAGCAGGGTGCCCAGTGCGCATGAGCGAGAAGCACTTGCGCTTTTTGATTGGTCCGGCGGCTTCTGGGATCTGTCATGTGTCCCAGGTACCGCCTTACCATTCACAAAGCGCACCGCTTCTCGCGCATGCGCACTGGGCACCCGGCTGTCATGCCCAGTGCCCACACTACAGAAGCCGGGAAGACAGCACGCCACTGGATAGAGGAACAGGTAAGGTCCCGCTGCAGAGCTGAGCGGCCGGACCGGTATTCTGACACGGCCGCGGTGGAAATACCGGACCGGCAGCTCCATATTCGCTTTATAAGACGCACTGACATTTCCCCCCCAGTTTTGGGGAAGAAAAAGTGCGTCTTATATGGCGAAAAATACGGTGAGCTTAAAGTGTTACTAAACCCAGGACATTCACTATATCTGATCTCCCACAGTACACATAACATGGAAATGCAATTATTTTAGTAACTATAACCTGCTACATACCTTTTCTCATCAGCAGTTACAGCAGTCTTGTGACTTCTATCAGTGTCCACCAGAGCACATGCTAAAGCTTGTAGGAGGAGTTTTCATTCTGCTCTAGGAGGATGCAGGATCCTTGACCTCTGTCTGGACAGTGCTGATCGGCCCTGTGCTGACCACATGCACTCTCCCAAGAAAAACAAATCCTAACAATACACACCAAGCTGAGCATGTGCAGTGACTCCACACAATGTCTTATCAGGAAATAAGAAGGGGGCACAGGAAGAAGGGGGGTGGCAGAGAAGACATGATCAAATGTTTTTACACAAGGCAGAGGATTAACCCCTTAGATTCCAAAGTGTGTATAACAAGCATGCTTTACTGCATATACAGACCGATTTTGTTGTGGGTTTAGTAACACTTTATTTGAAAAATGTCCTTTTATGCTGTGAGTGCTGCCTCTCTGCTGGCCATCCCTTTCGACTACTTCCTGGATTTCCAGTATGCTGTGTGTCCTTTCCTCTGCTGTTTACTTTCCATTTCTAAAGACTGCATCCCATGGTACCTTGCTGTTTATAAGCAGGAATTCCTGTACTGACTCCACCTCCTGAAACTCCTCCTCTCAGCTCCTCTGTAGTGCAGAAGGCAGGCTCTGCGAAATGTGTGACACAGCAGTGCCTACTGACAGGACTTGGTGAATAGGTGTCACAGCATTCAAGAAAGTAAATGTGGGGGATATTCACAAAGCAAGTTTACAAATTTCAAGTTTGTTCAGATTAATAGCAGTAGGCTAGATATAACTGAAATTTGATGTGGATGAATATATGATTTTACATTTTGAATATAGATACACTTTAAAGTGCAAGATCACTTTTTATCAGGGATTGGGCTTGGCCCCTTAGTTCCAATGAAGAGAACTCTTAAGGCGTCAGCATACCAAGACATTTTGGACAATTTCATGCTCCTAACTTGTGGGAACAGTTTGAGGATAGCCCCGCCCTGTTGCAACATGACTGCACACCAGTGCACAAAGCAATGTCCATAAAGACATGGATGAGCGATTTTGGGGTGCAGAAACTTGACTGACTCAACCCGAAAACACCTTTGGAATGAATTAGAGAGGAGACTGCGAGCGAGGCCTTGTTGTCTGACATCAGTGCCTGACCGCACAAATGCGCTTCTGGAAGAATGGTCAAACATTCCCATAGACACACTCCTAAACCTTGTGGACGGCCTTCCCAGAAGAGTTGAAGCTGTTATAGCTACAAAGGGTGGGCCAACTGAATATTGAACCCTACAGACTAAGACTGGGTTGCCATTAAAGTTCATGTGCCTGTAATGGCAGGCATCCCAATGCTTTTGGCAATATAGTGTATGTATTTAGCTAATGTTTGGGATTAAATTAATCTACTTTATAGTACTGCATATTATGTGATGTTCTAATATTTCTGTATTTTTCAGGTTAGATATCCCTGATGAAGATGGTAAAAGTTATATATCGAAACACTTTGGAAGTTTCTTTTTAAGGCAGAAGTACAATATGTACAATATGTGAAATTCTCTGCTATCAACAGGGTTATCATTGTATAGTAATAGGGATTCATCATACCAGAGCTCACATTTTAAGCATTTTTGTTGGCTTTTTACTTTTGAATAAAGATGTTATTACCTTTTACCGTTGTACTTTTGGATTCATTTGTGCTGCCATAAAGTCCAAGGGAGTAATTTTGTTCTCTTGCTATATTCTGAGTTAGCGTGCCTTAATTTTTTGGTGCAAAAAAAAAGGTGAACTTACCCTTTAAATGATTACTACTTGCTAGTCAACTGTGGCTAGGCCTTTAAAAACATTACATTTACAGCCACACGTTTGAATTCCCATGCAGTTCTGCAATGTAGTACAATGCAAATTTTCTTGTGTTACAATTCATCCCCATGGAAGGAGAGTTTTGCAGGGTGTTTGTTTAAAGCCTCACATGAAAAACACAGAGGTGTGAATACAGCAAAAAGTTGACCATACACGTTACAATTATACAATTTTATGATCTACCAACAACATGTAATGAGACCACTTGTCCTACTGGATATCAGTTGGGATAGAGACTGTACAACTAACTTGTATTCTGTATGGCCATCTGTAATTTAATTTTCATAAACAATTTCTGCATGTATTTTGTATTCCAGTCTCCATATGTATAATACAGTTGTGACCAAAATTATTCAACCCCCAATGCTGTAAAGGGGTTTAGGGACTATAGTGTACATTTGGAATTGTATTCAGAATCAAATCCTACAAGGACGTTGTAACTACCCAAATGCAACTAAAATGACATCAATTGT
Organism: Staurois parvus; assembly: GCF_062004578.1. Lineage (NCBI taxonomy): Eukaryota > Metazoa > Chordata > Amphibia > Anura > Ranidae > Staurois > Staurois parvus. The sequence goes on from NW_028318142.1 coordinate 1,480,610, forward strand.
TTATGTAATACAGTAGTAAATGGTTCTTATGTGGTTTCTTCATTGCCACAATTATTCAACCCCTTAAAGACTACCACTCTGAAGAACAGAGGTTCATACAGGTGCTTTCCATCAGGTATTGAAAACACCTGTGGATGTCACCGAGCAGCAATCAAGCATAATAAGCACCAATTAGGCAGCTTTAAAATGACTGTGATACTCAGCTCCTTCTAGACATTTACTGGTGTGGTTACAAACATGGTGAAGGCAAGAGAATGGTCCAGGAAGACAAGAGAAGAGGTGATTTCTCTTCACAGGAAGGGCAATGGCTATAAGAAGATTGCAAAGATGTTAAACATACCAAGAGACACCTTAGGAAGCATCATTCGCAAATTCAAGGCAAAGGGCACTGTTGAAACGCTACCTGGTCGTGGCAGAAAGAAGATGCTGACTTCGACTGCTGTGCGCTACCTGAAGCGTAGAGTGGAGAGAAGTCCCCGTGTGACTGCTGAGGAACTGAGAAAAGATTTGTCAGATGTGGGTACAGAAGTTTCAGCCCAGACAATAAGACGCACACTGCGTAATGAAGGCCTCCGTGCCAGAACTCCCAGGCGTACCCCCTTGCTGTCTCCAAAGAATAAGAAGAGTCGACTGCAGTATGCCAAAAGCCATGTGGACAAACCACAAAAGTTGTGGGATAGTGTTCTGTGGACTGATGAAACAAAATTAGAACTGTTTGGGCCCATGGATCAACGCTATGTTTGGAGGAGGAAGAACAAGGCCTATGATGAAAAGAACACCTTGCCTACTGTGAAGCATGGTGGAGGGTCAATCATGCTTTGGGGCTGTTTTGCTTCTGCAGGTACAGGGAAGCTTCAGCGTGTGCAAGGTACCATGAATTCTCTTCAGTACCAGGAGATATTGGATGGAAACGTGATGCAGTCCGTCACACACCTGAGGCTTGGGAGACGTTGGACCTTTCAACAGGACAATGATCCCAAGCATACCTCCAAGTCCACTAGAGCATGGTTGCAGAGGAAAGGCTGGAACATTTTGGAGTGGCCATCGCAGTCACCAGACTTAAATCCGATTGAGAACCTCTGGTGGGACTTAAAGAAAGCAGTTGCAGTGCGCAAGCCTAAGAATGTGACTGAACTGGAGGCCTTTGCCCATGAAGAATGGGCGAAGATACCCGTAGATCGCTGCAAGACACTTGTGTCAAGCTATGCTTCACGTTTAAAAGCTTTTATAACTGTAAAAGGATGCTGTACTAAGTACTAAGATTGAATGTCACTTGGGGGTTGAATAAAACTGATAATGCTGTGAGCACAGAAAAGACATTTGTGGTTATTTCATTATAACTGTTATGTTATATTTGTCTGACCTACAAGTGCCTCTTTAATGTAAATGTAAGCAAGATGACTGAATGATCAAAAGCAATGTCAAACTGGCCAAAACACTCAATTTCAGTGGGGGTTGAATAATTTTGGTCACAACTGTATATACCCACTAACTAACCGCAGTAGGTTTTTCAGCAATCTGGTTATTGCTTTTAATGCAGTATCTTCCTTACATATTCCATCTTATTTTATGGAGATTAAAGTGCATGATTATTCCAGGGATATTCTAAATATTCTAAGTATTCATGTGATTTACATTCCATGAATTCCTGTTAACAAATTCACATTTCCAGCACGGAGTAGCATCATGCGGCTTCTACAGACAAACAGCAAGGGTCCTTACAGAAAACAGTAATGCTTTTAAGGTATACTCACAGAGAGATGTCACTGGGCATAATAATCTTAATACAAGCTTGTCTAATTTTACACAGAGATGGTGCATATGCAACAGGCATAAAAAAAAAAGGACAGACTAGTGAATTAGAGCTCTATGGGACGTATATGTATTGCATATGTAGGCACTGAATATGTATAGGAATGGTAATAAGGCTTCAGAAGATGTGTGCGCAGCTTACATATTCTGCTTAATGGGTCCATTATCACTACGAGAAAAGTTATGCTCTTCAGTCAATGCAGCACTTTTTAATAGCATGCCTATTGCTCAAGTGGATTTTTTTTTCTTTAATATAAAAATGGATGACTGCCTAGAACCCTTTCAGGTGGACACCTAGACATATCCTCTTAACAAAAGTTAGGAGTTGAAGGGATAGCCTTTATTAGGTCTCCTACCTGACCCTCTCTCTGTCAACACATTCCTATTATCTTGCCACTCTTCTGCCACCGCCATCAAGAAGCATAAACCCTGTGTAATCTCCAATTGGTGACTTAGGGTTTCCATATATGTTAACAATCTAAACATACAATCTTTGCACAGTGCTGAGGACACTCATGTGATAGTGATGGGTGCCTGATCAGTCAATCACTAGCACTGCCACGTAGGAAGAAGGTGATTTACATGTTCTCTAAACCACAAAGTATCAGGTAGGTCATCCAAGCAGTGTAGGAGGGCAGTAGCTAAGTGAACCTCTTGCTTTGTCCTGCAGGAACAAAGCACAGGTTTACTCTCAACCTAAAAGGTACCAAAACTGCCAACAACATGGTTGCTCCAGGTGTTACTAACAGCAAAAAGTACCCTAAACACAAAGGGCGCGTTCACAACATCACGCCACATCATGAGCGTTGGTACCATTAATCTGAAAGGCAACACGCCTTCGTTGCAGCACAGCACAACGCAGTAACAGGAGTAACAAAGTGCTGCCGCAACTGGGGAGGTGGGCTGTGCCTTCCTGTGTCCACTCTCCTCCTCCACTCCCTCGCTCCTGGCAGCGGCAGCCTGCGTGGAATCTGGGGTGCCATTTGGAGTTCACGGTGACCGAGCCTGCGGAACCAAGCTGAGGACTGAGTCACAGAGATTTGCTTTGTCTTGGGACCAAAGCTGGGGAGACTCATTGCCATGTGTGCCTATATCAGAAATAACAGAGAACCTGATCATGAGGACTAAACCTCCGGGGACAACTGACCTCCAAGTGCACTGGACTAGATTCATTGCCTACAAAAAGTGGTAAGCATAACTAGGGGCGAACTGACAATTCATGGGGCCTCTGGGCAATAGGGGATCATGGGGCCCCTGTGTCCTTGCCCAAACACAAAAAAGCCTATGAAAAAGGTACCAGGGGCATCTCATGGGGCCCCCTACTGACCCCGGGCCCTTGGGAAGTGCCTGAGTTTCCAAATGGTCAGTCCGCCCCTGAGCATAACTGTGCTTAACTGCTTTCTGCCCACACTATGCCAGTAAAGACTGCTCCTCGCTTTGCAGCCCATCACATATCCACTGTGTATGCTACAAAAGGGACAGCTTCACATTAATATTATTATTATACAGGGTTTATATAGCGCCAACAGTTTGCGCAGCGCTTTACAATATAAGGGAGACAGTACAATTACAATACATTTCAGTACAGAAGGAATAGGAGGGCCCTGCTCGTGGAGCTTACAATCTAAAGGGCCTATCCACTGTGTATGCTACTAAAGGGACAGCTTCACATGCACCACCTTACACATGGGCCTGAACGATAGCCGACTTAGTAGTGACAATTAGGAGTACTTTGTAGCCAATTCCAGGGGCATCCCTTAACAGAAAAGCACATACCCACCCATTGAAGGGTGGGCTGGATGTGCAGAGTGCACTCAAGGGCACCTTTTTGGAGTTCATTAATGCCGTTATATTTTTACCATTTACCTCAGTTAAAACTTGGTTAATCTTGTTGCAGTATATTCAATTGCCATAATATAGGCCAGTGTTCACTCTATTCAGTCCAGCATCTTTAAACATGTCTAGTTGCTTGTCTACTGGTTTATGCATTGTGTTTGACTTGCTTTACCACAATATACTTACTTTATCTACCATCCAGTTACTTGTGGCCTATTTTATGTGTATTATAATAGATTGGCAGTATACGAGTGCTTCAGTTACATAGGTGTGAGCGGTCTTCAACCAGTTATGTCAGGGGGACTCATCATCTCATTTTACTCCTGCGAGACTAAAAGCTACACAAATGTTTTGGTGAATTTTGCTGCATTGGGCCTCCCATTTAAATGAATAGGCTGCCATAACACAGTGCACCTTAATATGTGTGTGTAGGGGCCTAAAGCACAGGTAACATTTGACTCTTTCCCTTACCTGAAACCATAAAATGTATCAGTCTCCAGTCTTGTATTTAAAACTAAAATTTAAGGCTTGAGATGCAAGAGGACAATTTATCTGCCCAATGCCTTATTTATTTTTATTTATTTATTTTTAATATCTACTGTGCCAGTCCACTTGTCTCCCTTCCATCAGTCATCTGGGGATCCTGGAACACCCACCCCTAACTCTTGGCTGTATCTTACATACAGAAAGCCTGATGTCAGTGCTAGGTTGCCAGTCAGCATCTCACCACTGGGTTCCTAAAAAGATCAAAGATGATACCACTTAATTCAAACCACCGCACCTTCATTTTTGGGTGGACTGACCCTTTATATTATCACAGTTTAAGCACAAGTATCTAGTTACATCTTAGATGCTTATTTTATTAGATTTTATTTTTTTTTCATATTTATGCACTATAAAACCTGCAGAAGCCTATGGTGACCACCCAGAATTCACGGCAATTCCCTTCCCCCATCAGCGTGTGGAGGTACTTCTCCCTTGCTGCAGATGTCACTTTTGAATTTTATGCAGTTTGGTGGACGAATGAACTACAAGTCCCATCTGTCACCATTGCAGACAGACTTGTAGTTCTCAATGGAAGAAGTTGTCAATGCCTGCCATGTATGGCTAGATTACACAACTATCATTACCTTGCTGCCTAACACCTGAGTCAAGATCAGGGGCGGACTGACAACTCATGGGGCCCCCGGGCAATAGAGGATCATGGGGCCCCTGTGTCCTTGCCCAAACTCAAAAAAGCCTATGAAAAAGGTACCAGGGGCATCTCATGGGGCCTCCTACTGACCCCGGGCCCTCGGGCAGTGCCCGAGTTTCCAAATGGTCAGTCCGCCCCTGGTCAAGATCTTAGCCACACATGGAGTGCATTGTTTTTCATGAGACAGCTGATCCACAGACTTACATTTTGAGAAGGCTAAGTGTAGCCCTATAAAGCAAGAAGCAGAAATTATGTATGTGTGGAAAAATACCGCTTCCTCTATGTACATATGTAATATAAAACTATATACAGAAACGGTTTAAAAAAATATTTGTACATGTTAAGAGCTCTTGTACATCTAAAAACATGATAAAATTCCCTTTAGCAGGTTTGTTTTCTAAAGAAAGCAATTGTATTGTTGTTCATTCTGGGCTAAAGGCAATGTCTATTGATATTTACTGCCAACATACAAATTAAATTTAACTGAACTAAGCAATTAGGTCAAGGGAAAGCACAGAGTAAGACATCTGCTTTGACAAGCATTGTGATAACCACGCTTCCATGGGAAGAATAACGACTGGGTTTTCTAATGGCAAATATTTGTGTTTTCAAAATATTATTTTAACATTACAACAATCAGTGTTATTTTGTGACAAAGCTTTTTTTTTGATAAATATAAACATTTTCAAGTTCTGTCCAGTTACATAGTCGAAGATTAAACTTTGAAGAAAATGTTACAATTTCAATTTAAATATGAATAGTAATCACTTATAAAAGGACCTATTTTTACGATCATGATCAGTGCACCCATAAGGTTGCTTTCACACTAGCGGCATCATTTACCACCTCCCTGAAAAGCAATCTACAGTGGATTGCTTTTCAGAGGACAACAAAAGGAAGTTAGCAGGCATTCAGAATGTTGCCACCCCTGATACATACATACATACATTCAGGGGTGGACTGACAACTCATAGGGCCCCCGGGAAATAGGGGATAATGGAGCCCCTGTGTCCTTGCCCAAACTCAAAAAAGCCTATGAAAAAGGTACCAGGGGCATCTCATGGGGCCCCCTACTGACGCCGGGCCCTCGGGCAGTGCCCGAGTTTCCAAATGGTCAGTCCGCCCCTGCATACATTTTATAGCGAGAAAAATCCTCTCTTTTATTAAAAGAGGTATAGACTCCAGAGAGAGAGAGAGATCATATTACCTCTGTACAAATCATTAGTAACACTTCATCTGGAATATGCAGTTCAGTTTTGGGCACCAATTCACAAAAAGAACATTGGGGAACTGGAGAAAGTACAGAGAAGGGCAACCAAACTAATATGAGGCATGGAGGAGCTCAGCTATGAGGAAAGATTAGAGGAACTGAATTTATTCTCTCTTGAGAAGAGGAGATTAAGGGGGATATGATCAACATGTATAAATACATTAGTGGTTCATATAGTGAACTCGGTGTAGAGCTATTCACCCTGAGGTCATCACAGAGGACAAGGGGGCACTCTTTACGTCTGGAGGAAAAGAAATGTAATCTCCAAACACGGAAAGGTTTCTTCACAGTGAGAGTTGTGAAAATGTGGAATAGACTCCCTCAAGAGTTCGTTCTGGCCAGCTCAGTGGATTGCTTTAAAAAAGGCCTGGAATCTTTATGGATACACAGAATATAACTGGATACTAACATTTATAGGTAAAGTGTATCTAGGGAATATCCGATTGCCTCTCAGGGGATCAGGAAGGAATTTTTTTCCCTGCAGGAGTAAATTGGATCATGCTTTGCTGGATTTTTTTGCCTTCCTCTGGATCAACTGTGGGTATAGGATTATAACAATTTTTTTTTAATGGTTGAACTGGATGGACTTTTGTCTTTTTTCAGCCAGACTATGTAGAAATACTATGTAGAAATATATATATATATATATATATATATATATATATATTTATTAGATTGCCAAACTGGCAATTTTACATTGCGGGGCAGTACCGCAAATTCGATCTAAGGTTTTGGCTCGCGGTTGGGGTATGGCCCTATTCACTTATATAGGAGAGTTCGACAGATACTGCCAGTCAAACTCTGCAAGTAGAGGTAAAATTTCTGCGCCGTGATGCAAAGCATCGCAGTCATGACAATGTGACTGCTCCAAGCAGCACTATATCAGCCTGTAGGTGAGTGGTGGTAAAAAGACAAATCAACTGCTTGTTTTTACCACCCCCCGGGCACCCGTGTAAAACTGATATTTCACTTTCAGATAGATACTGGAGAGTTAAGTGGAACTATGGGAAAATAAAAAGTTATGGTGGCCATACACGCTTCCTTGAATGATATATTCCATAAATGATGGATTTCTTTTCTGATCGATCTCTCCATATCAATCTATAGTCAACAACACATTCAATAGATATGACACACTAAGGGCTCGTTCACACTTGACTGTTTTACCAACGCTTGCCAAACGCCCCTATAGCGTTTGGCAAGCATTGGTCCGGCATTTGCGGAGAGTTTAACGCTCCGCAAACGCCGCATGCACGGTTTAGCGGCGGTTGCCGAGCGTTAAAAACGCCCCACAAACACCTATAATGAAGTTTAAATGGTGTTACCACTCCGCAAACGCGTCGCAACCAGCGTTTGCGGAGCGGCACTATAGACTAGAATAGGAGGCTTCAACGCCTCCTGACTCGACCAGAGGCGTCCGTTTCTCCGCGATGCTAACGCTCCCGTTAGAACAGCACCATGTGCAATGTGCAGAATTGTTAGAGTTTTTACCGCTTCCCAAACGCCTCTCTGCCGCCTGCACACAACGCTAGTGTGAACGTAGCCTAAGAATTCAACCTTGATTGATAAAAGTATGTGTAACCCTGTACCAGGGCATGTACCAAAAACCAATACCCCAAAGAAAACACAAAAACCCTCTGTGTTAGGGATATCAGCCAGGAGTACCTCTAAGAATTTAGGTTTAGGGCACGTTTTAATATTTAATAGAATTTTATTTTTTGTAATAAATTATTTTTTCTTTTTTTTTTTACTTTATTTTAAAGATATTCGGGTCTGGAGTACCCCTTTTAAGAAACTGGGCTGAGCACCTTTTATGTTTGCTAGACATCTCTGTTTACAAGTGAGGGATAGGTGCAGTTCCAACATCCATCAACAAATGACGGCAATCTCTGTTATATATATATATATATATATATATATATATACTGACATACACACACACGTACATACATACACACACATATATATACATACATACATATACATACACACACATATAAATATTTTTATTTTATATTTTTGAATGTATGTACGTATTGAATGAGAATAGGTAACACACCTATATTGTGATATCGTCACAATATCCCACAGTCTTGCCCTGGATTGAAGATGTCCAATCAGGACGTAACGCTTCAAGGTGTGATTCACGTGCTGCTCTATCACATCCGGTGACATCACATCTATTCAGTGGACTGCACCAAGCTTCCGGGATAGAAGCAGGGGCGGCTATCTTCCCCAATACAAACTGCTATACCTAGTACTGGTTTTCAGACACTATTAAAAAGGAGTGTAACGTTTGATATTTATACCTTTTGATAAATGGTTTTCTGCTATGATACCCCCCCCCTTTTATTATATTTTATGAGTGATGGTGTACTACTTGGTGGAGAATCTATAGGAGCTAAGAGACCAAGGACAGAAATAAAGGGGGTTACTCCAAAAGTGCAAGTGACCTATCTAGCAATAATGGATCAATATCTCATCTCATTGTGAAGGTCAGTCCATGTGGGGATCCTAGAAGCACATAGTGGAGCACCTGTCTGTCTTCATAACTCCAAAGACATGCTGGTAGATTAATTGGATCCTGTCTAAATTGTCCCTAGTATATGTATGAATGTGAGTTAGGGACCTTAGATTGTACGTCCCTTGAAGGTCAGGGACTGATGTGAATGTACAATATATATGTGTAAAGTGCTGTGTAAATTGATGGCGCTATACAAGTACCTGTAAAATAAATAAATAAATAAGCAGTACAAGCACTTTTACATTGTTTACACCATGGGTGTCCAACCTGCAGCCCTGCAGCTGTTGAGGAACTACAAGACTCAGGTGGCATTGCAAGGCTGACAGTTGCAAGCATGACTTCCAAATGCATAATGGGAGGGTCGCACGTTGGACACCCTTGGTTTACACAGTCATATGTGACTTTTTAAAGTGGACTTTCTTTTTGATCTTTGTGCTGGTTTCTCCATATGTGTGGTTATAATTCCAGTATATATTTTATTGGATTCATTGAATATTAAGGCAGAGCAGTTTTGATTTATTTTATTATCATGATTTCGATAGTTGGAAGATATGATTGTAAGTTATCGAATGCACCACTGTTTTCACCATGTAATCTCATAATTCGACCAATCAAAATGCTCTCAAAATTCACAAACAATGCATGTCAGTTCTGCCGATCAATGCAACATACAGTGGGGATCGAAAGTTTGGACACCCCAGCTAAAAATCTGTATTAATGTACATAAAAAAGCCAAGGAAAGATGGAAAAATCTCCAAAAGGCATCAAATTACAGATTAGACATTCTTATAATATGTCAACAAAAGTTAGATTTTATTTCCATCATTTACACTTTCAAAATAACAGAAAACAAAAAAATGGCGTCTGCAAAAGTTTGGGCACCCTGCAGAGTTAATATCTTGTACTGCCCCCTTTGGCAAGTATCACAGCTTGTAAACGCTTTTTGTAGCCAGCCAAGAGTCTTTTAATTCTTGTTTGAGGTATCTTTGCCCATTCTTCCTTACAAAAGTCTTCCAGTTCTTTGAGATTTCTGGGCTGTCTGTCACGCACTGCTCTTTTAAGGTCTATCCATAGATTTTCAATTATGTTGAGGTCAGGAGATTGTGAAGACCATGGCAAAACCTTCAGTTTACGCCTCTTGATGTAATCCCCCGTGGATTTCGAGGTGTGTTTAGGATCATTATCCATTTGTAGAAGCCATCCTCTCTTTAACTTCAGCTTTTTCACAGACGGCATCAAGTTACCATCCAAAATTTGCTGAAATTTTATTGAATCCATTTTTCCTTCTACTCGTGAGATGTTCCCTGTGCCACTGGCTGCAACACAACCCCAAAGCATGATTGATCCAACCCCATGCTTAACAGTTGGACAGAGGTTCTTTTCATTAAATTCTGTGCCCCTTCTTCTCCAAACGTACCTTTGCTCATTCCGGCCAAAAATTTCAATTTTAACCTCATCGGTCCACAGAACTTGTTTCCAAAATGCATCAGGCTTGTCTATATGTTCATTTGCAAAGTTCAAACGATGATTTTTGTGGTGAGGACGTACAAGAGGTTTTCTTCTGATGACTCTTCCATGAAGACCATATTTGTACAAGTATCTCTTTATAGTGGAATAGTGTACCACAACTCCAGTGTCTGCCAGATCTTTCTGAAGGGATCGTGCAGTCAAACGTGGATTTTGAATTGTTTTTCTCACAATCCTGCGAGCTGTTCTGTCTGATATTTTTCTTGGTCTTCCAGATCTTGCTTTAACTTCCACTGTTCCTGATGACTGCCATTTCTTAATTACATTCCGAAGAGAGGATATTGACATCTGAAAACGCTTTGCTATCTTCTTATAGCCTTCTCCAGCTTTGTGAGCGTCAACTATTTTCAGTTTCAGTTTTCTAGACAACTGCTTAGAAGAACCCATGGTGCTGATTGTTGGGGCAAGGTCAGATGAGTCTGGGCATTTAAAACCTTTGAGATTGACATAACCTGGTCTTCCCAGACAATTGAGAACAATCCATGACACTGGCAGGTCTCAGCTTTGCAAAGGGGGCAGTGCATGCTATAAATTCTGCAGGGTGCCCAAACTTTTGCAGACGCCATTTTTTTGTTTTCTGTTATTTTGAAAGTGTAAATGATGGAAATAAAATCTAACTTTTGTTGACATATTATAAGAATGTCTAATCTGTAATTTGATGCCTTTTGGAGATTTTTCCATCTTTCCTTGGCTTCTTTATGCACATTAATACAAATTTTTAGCTGGGGTGCCCAAACTTTCGATCCCCACTGTACATGATAAATAAATTTCCCACCTGTCCGATCAACTCAGATCGAACCTGATCTAAATTTAGAGATTTGAGGCTTCTCTCCAACATCACAGGCAATAGAGAACCGCACTCACTGGACTGCTGGTATTGATGAAGACATGAGTCCCAGTAATGACTTTTCTATGGTTTTCCCTGCAATCCCTTGTGAGGGACAAGGGTGCTAATACTTCTGCCATCACCTTGAAGAAAAACATGTAGGGCTGATGAGAGCTTGAAAAGGAGGAGAGCCTTGAATTGAAAGCTCACTTCCTTTTTCCATATCACCAGGGGGAAGTGCTGAGATGCTGGATGTTCAGACAGATGTATATAGGCATGTCCCAATCAATGCCATCCATATAACTCCCTGGAGACAGGATCTGTCTTTCAGATCACACCACCGTCTCACCGCTAGCTCCGCCCAATTGTTGATGACAGTTCAGACAGTTTTCTGTCAGACGTAAGCATTGGCTGAAGCTAGTGGTGACGCAAATGTCACATTGCGGCGAGTGGAGACAGGTTTGCGAGCGTCAGGTTTATTTTTATTTCTGCGAGTCGGCATTGTCGTGACAAGGCTGGATGTCGTAATTGACAATTGGTTACAACACTGGAACCAATTTTTTTTTTTTTAATAAAGGACTTGTCAAAACTTTTTTGTGTTATTTCTTTCAGTAAAGAATTTTTTTCAAAAGTCCAGTCTCTATTTTTTTTTACAATTTTAACCCTTTAGTGAATGGGTAGGGGTACATTTACCCCTTACTCATTCACAATGGGGAGGCAGCATCAGGGTGCCCCTTTATTTAAACTCCCACAACCACCGGGCAAGGGTTGTGCAGAAGAGGCCCTTGCCCCCATCAGCACGGGGACACCATTCCAATGCTGAGGGCACATGGCCTGGTAAGGCGAGGGGGTGGGGGGGTGCTGTCGGAACTGTTCTGGGCTCACAGAATTAAACAGGACGGCCTGAACTTATCTTTACATGGGCATGCTGGAAGCCATTTTGTTCTGTATAGTCTATTGTCATGGTTTCTGAATACAGATTCTAAGAGCATTCCAAAGTTGTTACAGCTTATGTTCCCAGGTTATAAATTTGAGGGGAGATATGGTGGTATCAGAGTGCTACAAGATAAACACTAGACATGATACCAAGTTGTATGATAAACGGATGAGTCCATGTCTAGATTGAACAAAGGACAAAAGAAATGTTCACAATGATTTTTTTTTCCATGAACCTCTGGAAAGAAAGCGTACATATTAAACTTTACATTGCATATGGTGTTATTATTTGACAGGAATATTTTAGCCAAATATGTCAATTATATTACTATTATTAGTATTGCACAAAGTGAATACTTGCTTACTTAAGTAATTCAGGTTTTATATTACTATATTCAATTTCCATATACATATTTTTTGGGTTTTAACAATTAATACATATTGGTACATTGTGGATATTGTGTTTTTAACATTATAAAGAATTAGTTTGAGTTCATTGTATTACAGCGTTGGTATGTTACAAAAAACGTGAGATAATAAGAAACCTCAACAAATGTCTAAGATATATAGGTAGATTTTTTTTTTCTCCAAAATCACTTCAGTAATACATTATTTTCAGTGGCATTAGTCCCAGCATGTCTGACCAATTATGTCAAAAGAAATCTTATCTCAAAATTTAGAGTTTTCTTACTAACCAGGATTAAAAGGTCAACTTTTGATATGACTCAGAATAGGTGTCAGGAAAAACCCAAATCATTCCTAATCCTATACTGCCCCCTTCTGGTAATTAAAATCAATTAATAGAGAAAATGACACCTAGTCTGCCGTAACTTTTAGGCAAGATAAGCTTTTGCCCGCCTAGGATTTTTTGGGGGATAAAAGTAGGAGACGGATAGAGAATGCACACATCATCAAAAAGACAGGACCTCACAAGACAGAAGATAAAGGACAACAGACAGACACAGACACACCCTGAAGTGAGCTGACTGAAAGCTGACACCACTGACACTATATGAGTCCATATTGGTAACTATAACTTTCATTTTCTTCAGCTAACTTGTACTAGCCTTATGTCTCCAGCTCAACTGTTTAGTCCGATAACGGTCATGGCTAGCACAGGAACTGATGTGTAGCAATTTTAACTGCAGTATAAATTATTTTCATTTCAATTCTCTGGGGGGAAATTCTATTTTAAATATCCCCAAAGCAAATTTTAGCTTCTAGTCAATGGTTTAGCTGGATATATATAAATACAGTATATATAGTATTCTATGCAGCGTGTGCGCCAGCAAGAAGACTAGAGGAATAGCGTCACTGATGCATGCATTGTCGCAGCTCACCATCCATGTAGCCTCCTCAAATGGTGATAGGACAGTGCATGCATCCTTAATCAGCAGCCACTGGCATGGCGAAAAGAAGCCAAGCTCCCCTGAGCCTGTGCCATACTCACAGATACTCACTGATGGCCCTCTGCTGTGTGTGCAGCCACTGCAGCATTGCCAAGGTTGAGTTCCACCTGGTGGTCATGTCACAAATGAGGCAGTTAGAATTCCTGTTGAATGTCAGCGAGCCGAACACTGGCATTGTATGATCACCGGAAATGACTTTTCTGGCCTGCCTCAGAAGATCTTGTAAGCCTGGGCACCTGTTCAATAAACACTGCACCACCAAAGTTAAGGACATGTGGAAAAAAAGGACAGGTGTGCCCTGCCTGCGGAGGATACACCATGTCCACGACCAGCACTTTCACTGTGGACACAGAGGCTGCTTGCCCTCTCTTAGCTGCCTGTAAGCGTCTTCCTCTCCTTGTTGGCCTTTCGGGCATGATGGGGATTTTTACAACTTTTTATTTTTGAGTGTGGGGATGGGAATTTGGTGCAATATTTTTGCGCTTGGTGCTCTATAAACTGTTTTGTTTGTTTGTTTTTTGCAGAAAATAGGGGGTACTTTCTTGGATATTTTATGGATATTTTCTTTTTATGGATTTTTTTTTCTACTGCTGCAGCAAAAAATAAGTAAAAAAAAATAAGTAAAAAAAAAAAAAAAAATGGTGATGGAGAAGGAAGAACATCGGTGACTCAGAAGGTGGAACTGCAAAAAAAAGAAAAAAGGGAACCACTGCTAACACAGAAGGAGGAACAGCAAATATGCCCTAAATAGTTTTAGTGCTGCTGCCAATAAATAAATAATTAAATTAAAAAATAAAAAAGCGGGAGGAATACTAAAGATGCAGCAACAGAACCTGATGCTACAAAAAAAAAAAATTAACAAAGAAGAAAAAAAAAAAATGGCAACAGCAGGGACACAGAAGAGCTCTAAAAAACACTAATACTTCACTCCACTACACTGCTCCACAACACCGCATTACATTGGCTACACTGTCTCCTAACACACCACTAACTATCCTCACCTATCTAACTCTAGCAACACACTACACAAGGCTGCCCTGTAAGCCGCCTTATATAATGTGGGGCATGGACTTCACCCGTAAGCCATGATTGGCCAGTCATGGCTTTCACAGTGAATTCAGCTGTGAGCAACAGGTTTGAAATTATTACGTTTTAGTCGTTAGATCTCAAATATTACCAAGATGATGATAGACATGCAAGGTTTGTTCTTTTCTAGGCCAGTCTATTTGTAATGTCACCCAGAAGCAACAGCCAATCCTAACAGTCAGTATATACAGTGCTCAGCATAAATGAGTACACCCCTTTTGAAAAGTAAGATTTTAATATCTCAATGAATAAAAGAACAATTTCCTAAATTTTGACAAAACTTTGTAGAACATTTGTTTAGTTCATTACATGAAAGTAAGGTTAATAATATAACTTAGATTACAAAATCTTCAGTTTTACTCAAATTAGTTGATGCAAAAATTAATACACCCCACAACAAAAACTACTACATATAGTATTTTTTATGACCTCCATAATTTGGAAAGGACAGCACCAAGTCTTCTAGGCATGGAATGAACAGGTTGGCGACATATTGCAACATCTATTTTTTTCCAATCTTCAAGAACGACGTCTTTTAGAGCTTGGATGCTGGATGAAGAGTGATGCTCAATGTTTCTCTTCAGAATTCCCCATAGGTGTTTGACTGGGTTCAGACCAGGAAACATACTTGGCCACTGAATCACTTTCACCCTGTTCTTCTTCAGAAATACAACAGTGGCCTTTTGTGTGTTTTGGATTATTGTCATGTTGGAAAAGTGCATGACGACCAAGGGCATGGAGTGATGGTAGCATCTTCTTTTTCAACATAGAGCAGTACATCTGAGAATTCATGATGCCATCAATAAAATGCAGCTCCCTGACACCAGCAGCACTCATGCAGCCCCACAGAAGGACACTGCCACCACCATGTTTCACTGTAGGAACAATGCATATTTCTTTGTACTTTGCGATGCCAGAGAGTTTTGAAGCCATCAGTTCCAAAACCATTTATCTTGGTCTCATCATTCCAGAGTACATAGTCCCAGTAGCCATCTTCTTTTTCAAAATGGGCCTTGGCAAATTTT
Source organism: Staurois parvus (assembly GCF_062004578.1). Lineage (NCBI taxonomy): Eukaryota > Metazoa > Chordata > Amphibia > Anura > Ranidae > Staurois > Staurois parvus. The sequence continues at coordinate 1,496,056 of NW_028318142.1, forward strand.
AGGTGGGCTTTTTTGTGCATGGGCTTTAGGAGATGCTTCCTTCGTGAATGACACCCATACATGCCATTTCTCTGCTGTGATATCTGCCATATTCTGTCATGGGAACCAATCACCCCAGGTTGGCTTTCTTCTTCTTTAGCTAATAAAAGTGAACTTGCATGGCGATTTTCTTCAACCCTTCTCATCAGAAGACACTCCTGTTGAGGGGTTAACGTCCGTGGATGGCCTGGACGTTTCTGTGAGATTGTTGCAGTTCCATATTTTTAAAATTTTTGTATCGCTTTTGCTACAGTATTCTGACTGCTAAGTAAAGCTTTGCTGATCTTCTTGTAGCCTTCACCTTTCTTGTGCATAGAAATTATTTTCTTTCTCAGGCCTTGTGACATTTCTTTTCCATGTGGTGCCATTGCTGACAGCATGAAATGGGAAGGGTTTTTCCTTAAGTAACGCCCTTTTATAATCAACTGTCTTCTGGATACCTGTTTAATGAATAATTAGACTCACTTGTAGTTGAATTCTTGTTAGTTAGGATTTTGTTGTCTAAAACTTAGCTTTGCTCCTAAGACTTTCAGTGGAGTGTATTAATTTTTGCAATATGGTCTTGAATGAATTTGTTAGGAAAAATACTTCTTTTGTGTGTGCAAATTAACAAATCTTGTTTGCAATCAATGGCCCGCATTTGTGGGAGTATTTTGTAGTATAGTGTCCCATAGAAAATGTGGATTCTGAAAGAAAAGTAAAGGTTTTCTGACAAATCTGTTGGTGTGTACTCATTTATGTTGTGCACTGTACATATATATCCACGGGTGGATCTTTGATTAAGGGACTATAATACTAATGTCATTGTTTTAGCAGTGGTATTGAGCAACTACAGGACAGTAAGAATACTGGCCAAGCCTGCACTGTGGCTGTTTAGAGAGGTAAAAGGAATTCTTGTACTCTGCTTGAGCTGTTGCAAATGTAATGGGTGGGTTTGTAATTTGATGCAGATTGATTGCATTAGAATAAATAAGAAATCACCTTATATGTACTTATACAGTTTAAAAAGAAAAAATATATTGCAAACCATTAGCAGCATGAATTTGTAGATATTGAGATCGACCATAGTAAGGCCATTGTTTTCAAATTGAATTCTAAGCAGGATATCCTGCCTTTAAAGCCCAATTGAAGCTTGGTCAATTATTATTATAGTACAGTAATAAATTAGGCATTTTTTTTACCCTATCTGCTGTAGCAATGGTTAAAATACCATGTGCTAGCAGCTTACTAGAGAGCTGAACCACTACTCAACATAGAGCACAGCAGCCTGGGTCACCAGCAGTCCAACAGCTCCCCTGCCCAGTGTTCCAGTAAGCAGAATTCATGGTCCCTAAGCAGCACTGTTGACTGGAGCACTGGGCAAGGGGGTGTTGGACCACTGGACACCAGGCCGCTGCGGTCTGTGTTGAGCAGTGGACTGACTTTCTAACAAGCTGCTAGAACAAGGTATTGCTGCGGGAAATACGATTCCTAGAAAAATAATAAAAGAAGCATCAATCATTACAGTTTATAGAAGTGGTCTCCATTCTGTTGCCTGGGGGCTGGATGCGGCCTTTTGATTGCTTTTATCCAGCCCTTGAGGCACTATTTCAATTACTGACACCAATGAAGGGGCACAATTCCTCCCAATGACACCAACAATGGGGCACAGTTCCTCCCAATGCCACCAATGACGGTGCATAATTCCTCCCAATGGTACCATCAAATGGGACACATTTCCTCTCACTAATACCAAAGATAGAGCATTGTTTTATTCCCATGAATGCCAGGACATTTTCTACTCCTTATGGCCATGATTCGGCCTCCCTAAAGTTTAAAGGACAGTAAACTGGCCTTTTGTTTAGAAAGTTTAAAGACTCCTGTGTGACGATCGTGCGTCAGACCCCAGCCCTTCTCACCATACTCGTGACCGAAGGAATAGCCAATCTAAAACTGCAATGTCACGTGCGTAACAATGCCATGCCCAGCTGCACCCTGCACAATGATTTTCCAGCTAATAGACCACAATCGATGAACCGGCAGCCTGAGCGCGATTGTCACTGGGTCAGGTTAATTACACAATTAACCCTTCACACTGCCACCACCTCCTTTTTGTACAGAGAAAGAGGAAACTCGGCAATATCAGCAATAACAATAGAATGATTGGATAATCGTCTGTATAGCACTATCACCGCAGACAGGTTATACAGAGGGTTAAACACACATAGTAGCGCTCTTCAGTGGCAGGAATTCGTAAATTGCATTATGGAGCTTTAGTAACAGTTCAACACTTTCAGAAAGAAAGATTTATTGCTAAAAAGGTCAAAAGGGTGCAAAAAATATTTACAGAAAAAAGATGTAACCAATATATATATATATAAATATACAGAGAACAACAGCACAGCAAAAAGATAACAGAAAGAAAGTTAGGTAGATAAGTACTTGCCAAAAAGTCCTGGGTTAAACAGATCAAGTTTCAGACCAAAAGGGCACAGTCTCCCAAGTTGGTTCTGATGTTAAAAGGGAGAATTCTTCAACTCTTAGGCCTGACAGCCTATTTTGTAGTCCCCCAGCAGGGGGTGTCTCTGGAGTCAAGGACCAATGCCTCATTTGGGGAGGGGTGTCTGGGCAGAGACCCAAACTAGAACCAAAATCTCTCGTAGCTCATATTTTGGCTCATAACTCTTCCTAGGCAAAAGTACCATTCCACCCGCGGGTAGATTAATATGCAGATGCATCTGCGGAACGGTTAGATATGAAATATACAATACAGACTTGAATGGTTCAAGAGATGTAATTTTCTGCTTTCCTATGTATTCCAGCCAGGGAGTGTGACATATCAAGCTGTTTGTCTTCTCGTGGCCAATCTGAAGATATGCATGTTTTTTATGCAAGTCTCTCATATTCCAAGATATGAGACATAGGGGAAAAATGGATTTTAAAAGTGTTATCTAGTTTCTTACTCCTCTGGAATGTCTTTGAACTCAGGGGAAGGCTTAGGTTATCCTTTTACGATGTGCCAGATTGCACAGGTTCTTTAGACAGCGAGGCCCCAGCTCCCTTGGGGGTTTTTTTAACTCGGAGTTCCCTGCTGTGCTCTGGCCTCCAGTGACACTCCTCATCACTAAGGCCACATGTCACTGTAAATGAACAGAGAGGGAGGGGGGATGATGGGACAACATGGGAAATTCTTAACAAAATGGAGGGTTGGAGCAAAATGGTTGAACCGTGTCCATCTCTGTGTGCATGCTTGCTACATCCTGGTCTATAGGACATTTAATAAAGATTCAACTAGGCTCACATGATCAGTTCTAGTGGTGTAATAAAGAAAAAAACATTTATATGAAAAGGATAAATGGACATGCACAACTGATCAGTCTATGGATAGGGAGAGACTGCCAGGTCACTTTCAGGCAAACCCTACCCCCCTCCCCACCCAAGCCTTTGGCAGAGACCACAATGGTCAACATGTAGGCATTATTCAAGTGAAAGAGGATGGGGTGGGAAGAGATCTTGGGATTTACACAAGAAAACTTTTTCTATTGTTACCTCAATTGACACTACGGATGAGAAACCAATTTATTAATGTAGGTTCTGAGTTTAAGTCAGCTTTTAAGTCTTTTTTTTTTATCTTAAAAGAATACAGAAGGAAAGAATGCTTTATTCTACTGCTTTGATGGCGACGCAATTCTGGCTGCTTGACAGGAATGTAGATAAAGTTCCTGAACACCGGCAGCACCCCCTAGGCTCTGTCAGTAACTACTAAGATACAAAAATAATTTTTATATATATTATTTTATATATGTATATACAGTACATACAGTATATGCACAAACAATGCTAAATAAAATATTGTGAAATATGGAAGACTTTACCAAACACATGTAAAACAAGTGCAAAGTTTCAATAAGTTGTGAAAATATTGTGTGTGTGACCTTCCAACTTTTGAAAACTACAAAGTCTTTCAGCACAGAGAAAGTATTCTTTTACGGGTCACCGACACAGCTCACATAAGGCAACATTCCCATATCTCGTTATTTTTCACCAGACAATCCATGTATTTCTCATTGAGAACTGTAAAACGTAGACTCCAGCAGTGTTTCTCCTGATCCTCTTTATCTGACAAGCAACAAAGATCAGACACTGGCAAGCGTGTCAATCACATGGAAGCAAGCGGCGAGGGCTGCCAAAAGATTCGACTTCTGTTCGCACTGTACAAGTTTTCCGACACAGATCTGTTCTCTAAACCCTTCTAGGATTTATATATCATTTAACAATATAGAACACAACAGCTGCACCCAGGCAAAGGAAAACGACTTTGCCAGGAAAGACGAAACAGCTTTACACAGGTGAAGCAGATAGAGTTCAAACAAACCTTTTCAGCATTAAACACTAAGCGGCCATCTTCCTTGTGAAACTTCTAGTTGTTAAGGTTTCATTGCTGACCCAATGACTTACATCAGAATGACCCAAGATGGGGTAAAGTCAGAACTCCTGATCTGCATTCTAGACTTGCTCAATCCAATTTTATTTCTTCCTTTGTGTGTCCTCTTTTTTGTCCTATATGGGGGATTTCACTTTACCTACTGTCCTCTAGATTCAACAAGAAGCAAGAACTTTTTATAACATGAGAAAAATGCTCTCAGACAGTTTTCACCAGGACACGTGTCCCCACTGGAAGAAAACGTTCTAACTTCCTGAGCTGGTGGAAACGCAAAATCTGGATATCTTGCTTTTGATGCTGATGACAATGGTTACCAGGTCCAATAGAGAAGCCAGGGGGAATCTTTCCAACAGGGACAGATACCAGTGAAAACCTAAGCATTCCACTTGCTATCAAAAACAAAAAGGAAATATTTGGCTTTAGATATACAGTTTAACCACTTTGCTGGCATTGCTGTAGCCAGAAGTTTGTTTAAATGTTTTAACCCAGCTGCAAAGTAGGCATGATTCTAGCAGGACCTCTACATGCTTATGAATGTGTGTTAAAGTGGCAGTAAACTCTTCTTTAATAATTTTACCTACACGTAAGCTTATTATAAAGCTTACCTGTAGGTACAATTAATATCTTCTAAACATGAACCATTTAGAAGATATTAGCCCTTTTTGATAGCTAGCACGTGTGCTCTGAAGGAACGACATAGACATGCCATTCCTTCAGAGCTCTGTGCCATGGTCCAGGACTCCCATGTGCATGCGCAGAAGTGAAGTCATCATGGCTCGGCCAGTCATCTGGCCAGAGCTTGTGAACCCGAAGGAAGACTGGGTGAAGATGGAACCCCCAGGGAGCTGCGGCAGCGCTCCACGGTGGGCTTTATTTCATGGTAAGTCCTTCATAATGTTCTAGTATGCAATGCATACTAGCACATTATGCCTTTACCCTGCAGGGTTTTTTTCCCCCCTTTTTTTGGATGCGGTTTACTACTGCTTTAATAACAGGTATAGATTTAAAAACATTAAACAATAAATTCCCATGTTAAAGCTTATAGAAGATTTTGGGCTTACAGTGACTAAATTGGTTATGTTCTTGAGCCAGGATATTTGTACACAGAATACAGAAATAGCAGTTCAGGAGTCTATAACCTACATTCTCTTACCTTGAACATTTGCTTCACCTTCTGTCGTGGAAGGTTCACATTCAGTTTGTGCATTAGTTGTAAGACCTCGTTTATACTCAGGCTCCCATCTCCATTTTTGTCTGCTTCATCGAAGGTTTGCTTCAACCATATTTAGCAGGAGTTAAGGAAGGAATAGTCTGTCATTTCAGTAAAAGCGTTACTAATATTGAGCTGTATGTTTCTTGCTACCGCATCAGCCTGACTTTCTTAGAAACAGGTGAACAGTGAAATTTTTAGGAAAAAGATTACATTTCATCTTTCCTACAAATAAGGAGTGGTTTACAAACCACCATTTGCAGAATAGAGAACTCAAAAGCCTTTTTCCATTTTTTCCTTATTTAAATGTAAATTTTTAACAAGAAAATTAAGATTTTTTTTCTAAGACTTTTCCATTTTACTATACATATGTAACCAGGTGCTTGGCTAGAGACAGAATGTGATTTAGGACACTGTGCTGTAGTGTTCCCTATGTCTCCCAATGGACTTCACCTGAATAGGTTAACACTGCCTCACCTCCATCTACCAAGTGGAGCTGACAAGCAAAAGGAGCTCAAGAGACTTGATCGTTGGCAGCACTGAATTATGGGTGATAGAGTTCAGGAAGTAATCATTACTATGACTGTCTATAGACCATCGAACTGCAGTTTCTGATGTGAGCCAGGCATAAAAGAGAGAAAGCTGTATTTTCACAGGCTTAATACTGAAGGATTTCATCTTTACTGCGAGGAGACTGAGTGTGCACATCAACCTGCTACAAGCCTATGGATGTATGCTGAGGATGGGAGTCATTCCAGGTAGATCCAGAGGCGAGGACACTGCTGCCAATAACCTGTTGCTGCTAGCAGAAACTGAGCACATAGGGACCAGCCATCTAGCTAGTAGCATTATTTACTGCATGTAGACAATACTGGGACTGTACTCATGTGCACCACCATAAAGATTTGGCCCCAATGTTAGCCAGCTGAAGAACTAGGGTTAAGGACTGCTCACTCAAATAACTGCTTCACAAGAACTTTGCCTATTGTTCATAGTAAGAGGAACCCCTTTAGGCGTTTTACGTTTTCTCACTGCCATTCATAGAGTGCACTCTAAAGTGGATATAGCCCACTGCTTACAGAGGAGGTATTGCTATATTGCAACCCGGGACAATATATTGTATTCTTTTACCACTAACCAGTCTGACATTTTCTTTTTGTTAATGAACCTTAGTTGTGTGCAGGGTATCTATATTTGTGTTCCCACTAGCAGTGCAGTATTCATTTGCTTATCCTGGCATGTTTGTGGGGTTGAAGTTGTTCTCAGAATTGGGACAGAAGAACAGGGAACCTAATCTACCAAGTGGCTCCTGCGAAGGTAGTTCTACACATACATGCATAAACTTTCAATTATATATATATATATATATATATATATATATATATATATATATATATATATACATACATACATACATATATATATATATATATATATATATATATATATATATATATATATACACATACATACATACTTATACATACATATACAGAGTTGATCTCAAAATGCATATAGCATTAGATCTGAACCAGATTTCAAAGATTCAGATGTCCTAAGTCTAATCTAAATTTCTGTGTCCTGTTGACCTTCTTACTGGGATGCAAAGTGATCTAAAATTTTAAATGGTCACTGGATTGGGAAATGAGGGAAAAAAATATTTTAATGGGGATACTATGTAGAGATCTTCTCTCCCTTCCTGCCATGTCTAACATCTCCTCAAAGGGAGACAGTCCGCAGGAAAAAAAAGTGACTATTCTCTCCTTTAAGGTAAAAAAACCCCAAAAAAACCCAAAAAACTTTTGGCTTTACAGTAGATATACTTTAATGAAAGGAATAGATTTAAAAAAGATTGAAATCCTCTTTTGAAATGACATTAACATGTTAAAGCTTATCCGAGATTTTAGTGGTTGGTGTTATATAGTATATACACTTTAATTCTCTAGAACAGTCATCACTAAATGGCGGACCGGGGTCTGGATGCGGACTGAGTCACTGTCCCAACCGGACCCAAGAGGTCTCGCCATTTTGGAGCCTTTTCTTCCCCCAGGCATCTCACGGTCATCCTCACAGAGCTGGCAGCGGGAGGCAAGAAAGTTCTGGATGGAGGGCGGGAGCTCCCCGAGGTTAACAAGCAGGTGATTGGTTGCTAGGATGAAGGAAAGTCCTAGCAATCAATCACTGTCAGTGTAAGGTAGGACAGTGGGGGGAGCAAAGATAAGGGGTTAAGGACATTAGTGTGAAGAGGGGCTGATGTGAAAAGGAGCTGAGGACTGAATGTGGGTGAGGGCTGAGGACTAAATGTGGGGGGCTTAGAAAAGTAATGTTAATGAGGAGCTGAAGACAGTAGTGTGGGGGGGGTTGAGGACATTAAACTTAAAGTGAAGGAGCTGAGGCCTGAAATGTGAGGGGCTAGAGGCTGCGATGTGGGGGGTTGACAGCATTAAAGTGGGAGGTGCTGAGGACAGTAATGTGGGGGGCTAAGGAATGTGGTGTGTGGAGGCTGAGGACATTAAAGTGGGGGGGCCGAGAACTGTAATGTGGGGTGGCTGAGGACAGTAACGTGGGGGGACTGAGGACAGTATTGTGGGGAGGTGATGTAAAAAGTGGAAGAGTACTCTGCAGTGAAGGGGGGAGAGTACTGTTGGGGGGGTGGTGATGTCAAGAAAGTGTGAGAACACTACTGTGAAAGGGGTGGAGGGGGGTGATGTAAAGGGGGAGCTGAGGACACTCATCAAGAGAAGATCTTGCTGTGAACAAGGTGGGGACTGTGATATGAAATGGGAATTGAGAACGCCGATGTAAGAACAGGCTCAGATCTGTACATGTGCATTTGGCGCACACATCATGGGTAGGTCAGCTCACTCATTTTAATGGGCTGCACTACCCACGAGAAACACAAAGTCCCCAACCCTTTTTTCCTCAGAGCTGAGGAAGTGGGTTCAGCTCCCGAAACGCGTCAGGATATCCGCATCATTAGACACAGTTGTATTGTGACTGTTTTTGTGGATCACCTATACTGCCCATTATCACGTTGGTTTGTGAGTATACATCCTTTCTATTTAATAAATTACGTGTTATACCACGGTAATGCACGATGAGAGTGCGCCCTTGTTTGTTTTTATTCACCAGTGGTCAGATTTCCCGATCTCAGAAGGGCAGCACCTCTTCAGTTGGCATTTGACAAATCCCTTGGTTTGCATGAAGATTGGAGGGCTGGTTTCGTTTGTTTTTCTTTTGGTTTGAATTAAACCCCAATACGTTTTTTTGAAGAAAACATTATACTGCAGCAAACACACCGCCAGGCAAAGCTTGAAGAGGATATCAAATATTGTACTATAGAAATAATATTCTGGCAGCAAGTGACCCGGTTGTTAAGGGACTTTGGCTCATCAATATGTTTTGCACAAGAAACAACAGACCATGGGAAATAACACAGAAAAAAAAAATATCACGTTTTAATGAAATAATTTATGAAGTAGGGATTTTATTACTCAAGACTCTTCACTTATTCAGATGAATGCTTCATACATTATGTACCATTTCTAAAAATGTCAAGCTTGTAGCGTTTTAAAAATACAAAGTGTAGAAGTTTTCATCTTTATAATTAAGTGTTACTAACAGCTTAGGTAACACCTGGAAATGCTAAACTTTTCATGGTTTGCAGTTTTATGCCCTTGTGACCCAATTAATTCCAGGGAGAATTCATTGTTATTTTCTCATTGCAAAGAGTTCATGTACAATGTCCCAGCCTATCTTTGCTAGACGGCAAAGGGCAGATGAAGAAAGGTTGTGTTTCATAACAAAGCATTCTTATCGCTATGTATGGTGATCACCCATTGCGGAAGTTTGATCAGTAATAGAAAAGATGAATTCGAGTAAAAGACTTATTGACTGCTCATATTTATTTAAATTATCATTAAATACAAGCCCACATTTTTAGGAAGCCTCCCAAAATTGACATTTCAGTTTTAGGTATATGCTGGAGGGTTAGACTACATTATTGACTTATACAGTATCTCTCAAGGACTCTTGGTGAGATCTATGTGCTTGATCTCTTGATTTTGCACTGCTGTTGTGGCTAATATAAGCTGATGCCATTCTGCCGGTTAGATTTTTTAATTTATTTTTTATTATGGAGAATGCAATAGGAGGAATGTGAACACACAAAACTACCAGGCAGACAGAGTACAATAATAATTTTTGCAAGGAGATTTTACTCCTGGAGTTTGCAAATAAGAAGCCAGGGGCTGATTTAGCCAAACAGGTCCCACCTATGACTGGAGTTCACTGACTCTTTAAAGTACACAAGATAAGTGGGAAAATACAACTGGGATAACAGGAGTGTGTGCTGGCTCCTTTTTAAAATGCTATCTGCTTGGGATACAGCAAATAGAAGTTGAAGAGGTGTCACTTTTCCTTATCGCTATACTTTTTCCAGGTCAGTGACTGGACATGAGCATTTAAACCAAAGTATTATATTGTAATGTAATAAAGTATTCTGCACAGTAAATGAAACAAATAGATACATGGATGGGTGGCTGCTGTCACCAAACACAACCCTACTAAATGGTTATGTTTTAACTGAAACTCTATAAATGGTGTAGTACTGCCATAACAAAAAAAAAGGAAAGGTGTACTGCAATACCCCCCCCCCCCCAAAGTATGAATGCTGTGTGTGATCCTTCAGTAATGTATATGCAATAAATAAACGTACTATAAACGTAATCTAATTGATGTGAACAACAAAGTGCTGTGAATCACATATATACTTCTATACCCCCCAAAAAATATGATGCTTAATATAAGAGGTCAAATAACTGTGGTGAGAGTGGTGGTGGAGAGGGGGGCATGAGTGGATTCACCTGTGTGGTCACACAAGAGCAAAGAGAAGTTTCAGTTCACTACGCACTACTACATCACTAAGAACTGTATATACCGTATATCCCAATTTATGAAAGGGGAATTATAGTCCCAGCTGACAAATTCAGCACAAAGTTTTTTTGGACTTTTTGGACTTGTTTACAGTATATAGTATTGGGTTATTAATTATTCTACAATCATCTCACCTCACCCCGGTTCACACTCTCCCAAGCATACCTCTCAGTTAAGCGAAACCTCAGTTTATACTGTCCCTAGCCAAATGGTAGGGAAATTACTGTATATATACCTCACTGTACCTAATGTGAACCGCTTGTTGTTCTTGTTGTATCACATATTGTTTTTGATAAAATTCCTTCAATAAAAATATTTGAAATAAATATTCTACAATCTTTATCATTCACGCATAATATGGATTATAGTGAGGGATGTGGTTTGTAATGATAATATTGTAAATAACTAATATTTTTTTGCTGTGGAACATTCAAAACACCTTATTGTTCGCATTATTTCTATTACAAGTTTATTTATTGCACATACATTGAAGGATTGCACACAGTATTCACACGTGGGGGGTTGGGGGTATTGTTATATATACACCTTTCCTTTTTACACTTTTTCTTGTCCTTTTTGATTTTTGTTCTGCCAGCGCTACACCATATACAAATTTTCAAAGTATGATATTGATAATATTATCATGCCAGTCTGACAACAAGCATCTTCAAAAAGATATACGAACATTGTCATCTAGTATATTTCTCTTGTGATTCATTTTTCTTTAATGAACTATGGCAGGCGAATTAAAGCAGACACTGTACTACCAAACAAAGTCTACTGCTTTTATGGCTACCACCTGGAAACATTTTAAGACTGTGGGGAAAAAAGTCAGTAACTATACTTACCATTCCCTAGGTTTCCATATTACAGGGGGTGACGCCACCATCCTTCTGGTGAGATCCCAGGCAATGCTGATGTAATGCCCTCTAGGTTTAGCTAGATAGGCCTATTGTTTTATTAGCTCGAGGCTGGGTAGCAGTCTGGGGTGAGTCAGTCTGAGAGTGAGGCAGGAATTCACCTCAGGACAGGCTGGGTGGTTCTACAGGTCAGGGTTTTTGGAGACCTCTTGCCTTTCCATAAACTTAGAGAACCTTCTGAAACAGATATGGAGGTGGAGAGGAGGCCCAGATCTGCATGTCTGAGGGACCTTAGCCAATCCCCTGGCAGGAGGCTGGGCCTGGTGACCGAGGGCCACCCTTAAATGTGGTAGATGCTGATCAGCAAGAGTGTCGGGAGGTAGATGGACTGAGAAGAAGGCTGGAGTGTGGAGCCTGGGAGGGGGCCCCAGGGAGTGTGCCACGTACCTGATGGAAGACTGAATTGACAAGGTCGGCCTCACTTGTATCACTAGTCCTGACCCCGCTGAGGTAGGAACAGAGGGAGTCTAGGGACCAGGGGGACAAGAGCACCAGTGGTTTGTTTGTGGCTCTTGCGGATGATTGCCTTGGTAGGCAGGGTATCAGTTGCTTAGGATACTGCAGTGATAGCCCAGGCAGATTCGGTGGATTGCCAGATGCACGGCAGAGCCAGGTATGCAGCCAGGTTACAGGACTGGAGTTGTAGGAGCCCAGGCAGGTTTAGTGGATTGCCAGATGCATGGCGGAGCCAGGTATGCAGCCAGGAGACAGGACTGGAGCAGAGTTGCAGGATAGCCAGGGTCATAACAGTCGGGCAGCGTGGTACCGAATCAGAAGGAGAAAGACAGGATCAGAGCCAAAGTCAGGAACCAGGCACAGGAGAGTACTCAGAGTCAGGAACAAGGCAGGTCAGCAACAAGGAACACGTATTGAAACAGGCAGGACACAGGGGGGAAGATGAAGACCAGTCAGCACTAAATCAGCACCGAGGTGCTCTTTAAATAGTCTGCCCAGCGCTGACAGGCACTCCTAGGTCCTAGTGCCTGCCCGGCGCCGTCATTGGTGACAGGCGCGCCTGGGTCCTAGTGCTCGCCTGCCTGTATGCCTTGTCGGGATCGTGCGCATGCACAGATTCATGCACTGCGGCGATCTTCATGTTCCCTGATAGAGTGAATCCTACCTACAGGCTGGTTGCTGAAAGAGAGGATCTCCACTGTTCCACCACCTCCTTGAGAGGACAGCCTGTGCAACAGGGAAGGAGTCAGCCCAGTGTATGGCCTGAAGGAGGCCACCAATCCTCCAAGCTAACAGGACAGTGTGAGTAATCTTATACCCCCTGGGCCAGATAAGGCGAGAGGGCAGTCAGGTGCAAGACCCAACTAGTTCTCATCCAGGACCTCTTCATTGTTAGCTCTTGGGACCCCCTGCCCAGGGATATCCTCAGTGCAGCTGGGTGGAGAGGATTCATCTGGGGTCTGAGGAGGTACATCAAGGGGACATCAGTGCTCCTTAAAGAGATAGTGCTATTTTTGTACAGTGTACAGGCTGATAAGAAGTTTCTCCTCAAGTTTGCAGTTCCTTGGGCATCCCATATAATGCTAGACAACATCCAAGTTGTTAACCTCTTAACAACTAAAAACCAGCTCAAGGACTGTTTACTGAATCTGAATGTGTAAGTGTGGAAAAATGCATGTTGCCTGGCAGAGCAGAGCTTAGGAGGAACCAAAACAAATCCAGCAGTCCTCAAGAGGGTAGTGTTATACTAAGTAGTGGGTACCAAAACCTTGCAAGAAGATGCTCCAGCACAGTGCAAAACATCTTCTTATAAAATTTTGGAGTACTCAGAAATGCTCAGGATCTCTCTGGGAAAGATAGGGATGTCCTCCTTGCCTAGACACCACAGACTGAGGTTGGGGTAAGGCAAGTATACTAACTTTTTCCCCCCTGCAGGCTTTTTGCAACCCAACACCTACACTCTTGAAATGTGGTTGAACACACCTATATATGCACACATGTGACTACATATTTACATACTCCATTTAATTTTAACAGAAGCATAGAGAAACTATAAGAACTAAAGCAAGCTAGAGATGGTAGGTGGCAACTTGATGCAGTAAACTTGCTTGTGACTTCAGTGTTGGACAGGATTTGTACTGAAGAAAGCACAGAGTTCCCTTTATTGGGGTTTACTTATGAACAGCAGATGGGACCTTACGAGGGTCCTTGGGCTGCTCAGCCCCTTGTTGTACTGAGCAAAATTCTAGGTGTGCACAATGAGGAGTGCCCTGAGTGAACAGTCATATACAAGAAGATTCCATTCCAGATATTATTAGTGCTTTATCATAAACATACAGCCAATGTGTATTTGGGGATTTTGTCTCCCACATCTTCAGGTTGGGTGGTGATAGTTCAGGTGTATGTTGTTGAACTACCTGGGAGACCATATCTGAGTATTTTGGTTGTAGTAAATGATCAATGTTACTCCAGTATGGTAAAAAAAACAATTTTTGTGGCACTGGAGTAATACCAGCCATTCATTATTACCATGGCACCCTGCACTCACTGTGTAAGAATGCAGAGAGTGGCACTTGTATCAGCATTGCTGTTTGTATTACTGAAGACTGCCAGCCAAGAAAAAATAAAGTCTAAGAAGAAGAAGGAGGCTGCTGAAAAACTGAGTAACAAGCCTGAAGATTTCAGGAAAATGTAGTACAAAATCAAAATAGCATACATTTTCTTTGAGGGACCTTAGGGGATGGAGGCGGTCAGAGCCTGACGGTAGATTTAAACCTTTTCTGGAAAAAAAAATGGTGTTTGCCTTTGCGGACATGTGCTTTGACTTTTCTGCTATGTACAGTAGATCAGCAAAGTCAAAAGGTCCTTCTCTGTATAATTGCTGTAATATTTTGGGCACTCAAAATATCCAAGCCAGGGTATCAGCATGACAGCCAGGCAACCAGCATTGGAAGAATGTCCAGATTGCATTAGCCTCCATTTTTCCCTTGAAAAAGGTTTTCTTTAAGTTCTACTTTGCAGTGTCTAAAATATCAGAATTAGACCGAGAGTTAATCTACTCAGGCAATTTTATTGTAATCTTACCACTTACTGGCAATAACGTCTTCATTTGCTACTCATAGAAATCAACATGCTGTAAGTGATGTGATTATCACAAGTGGTTAAATTGCTCACTGGTATGAGATTTAAATTGGTCATCTAGTTTAGCCATTACTGGCAATTACTTTTTGGGAATGTTTATGAGGATACCCTTAAAGGAGAAAGCATACTGCATTTTCAGTGAGCACTTATTATTCCAGTGTTTAGCCTCCACTTTCATGACCACATCATTGAAAATTAGACCAAATTTAGCAGAAGCAGTATGTCTCTGTTATTTGAAAATAAGGCCCCTTTCACATGGGGTGGAATTAGATGATCCCCTGCTGAGCAGAGCAGAGCGGGGGAACGACAGGTCCGGGTCCACTCACTTTATACATGAGTGAACATGGACTGAGCTTTCTCTGCTGTATGGGCAGCTGAGTGTAAACTAACCTATTCATTCATTTACACCTGACTGCCCTCTGATCTGCCTAGACGGAAAGGGGACCGATTCCCTTTTTTTTTCTTCTTTAGTGGACTGGATCGGATTGAAGGTAGGTAGGTGTATACAGACACAAGTCTGTTTACACCCGCCAGACCATAGTCCATAGGAATACAAGGACCATCTAATCAGGCCTGCCTGAAAAGCTTACAGGTGGACCTGATAAGATCACCCATGTGTAAGAGGCCTTAATCTACAACTAAAGCCCTTGCCAAAAGTTTTGAGAAGTAAACAAATCTAATTTACCTGCAGGGAAACACGTGCAGTCATCATTGCTTTGCACAAAAAGGGATTCACAGGCAAGGATATTGCTGCTACCAAGATTGCACCTAAATCAACCATTTATCGGATCATCAAGAACTTTAAAGAAGAAAGGTTCAATTGTTGTGAAGAAGGCTTCAGGGCGCCCGAGAAAGTCTAGCAAGCGCCAGGAACATCTCCTAAAGTTAATTCAGTTGCGGGATCGGGGCAACACCAGTGCAGAGCTTGCTCAGGAATGGCAGCAGGTAGATGTGAGTGCATCTGCACACACAGTGAGGTGGAGACTTTTGGAGGATGGTCTGGTTTCAGTAAGAGTAGCAAAGAATCCACTTTTCTCCAGGAAAAACATCAGGGACAGACTGATATTCTGCAAAAGGTACAGGGATTGGACAGTTGAGGACTGGGGTAAAGACATTTTCTCTGATGAATCCCCTTTCTGATTGTTTGGGGCATCTGGAGAAAACCTTGCCCAGAGAAGAAAAGGCGAGTGCTACCATCAGTCCTGTATCATGCCAACAGTAAAGCATCCTGAGACCATTCATTTGTTGGGTTGCTTCTCAGCCAAGGGAGTGGGCCCACTCACAATTTTGCCATGAATAATGAATGATAGAAAAACGTCCTCTGAGAGCCACTTCTTCCAACCAACCAAGAACAGTTTGGTGATGAACAATGCCTTTTCTAGCATGATGGAGCACCTTGCCATAAGGCAAAACTGATAACTAAGTGGCTTGGAGAACAACACATCAAAATTTTGGGTCCATGGCCAGGAAACTCCCTAGACCTTAAAGGATAAGTTCACCTTTTAGACAAAAATAATAAATGCACATTTTTTTCTTGCCAGTAAAACCATGTGCATTTATTATTTTTGTCTGCAAGAGCCTGGAAAGCATTGCACCAGTGATCAGTAGATCACTGATGCCATGCAGGTCTCCTGCAGACCTGTCAGAATATCTGCTTGCCGTACGGGATGTGCGAGCAAGCAGATATACTGACAGGAAGCTTCAGTGAACTAGCACGGCACTGCACAGCGCTGCGGTAGTTCATTAAAAACGGGTGGAACATGTAACATGTTCCCAAAGGTGAATTTATCCTTTAATCCCATTGATAACTTGTGGTCAATCCTCAAGAGGCGGGTGAACAAAAAAACCACCACAAATTCTGACAAACTCCAAGCATTGATTATGCAAGAATGGGCTTCCATCAGTCAGGATGTGGCCCAGAAGTTGATTGACAGCATGCCAGGGTGAATAGCAGAGGGCTTGAAAAAGAAGAGTCAAACTGCAAATATTGACTCTTTGCATAAACTTCATGTAATTGTCAATAAAAGCATTTGACATATCCCACATGGAAGAAAAATATATTTAAAAAATATTCTTACCAAATATATTGCCATATATTTGAAATACTACAATTTTGGCCATATTGATATATATATTGATATATATATATATATATATATATACACATATACACACACACACATATATATATACACACATACACACACACATATATATATATACATACACACACACACACACACACACACATATATATACACATACACACACACACACACACACACACACACACACATACATATATATATATATATGCGTTCTTATTACAAAATATATGAAAAATATTTAAAAAAATAAATTTCAAATATACTGTCTTTAAAGATACAAATCTACATTTTTGGAATGCATTTACAAATATATGTAAACATATATGTTAAAATTACTTAATATGCTAAAAAAAATCTGAAGAATATATTTAAAATATATATTTTTTAAATATATTCTTCAGATTTTTTTAACCTATAAAAAAGTAATTTTAACATATATTTGTAAATGCATAATAAAAAAATGTAGATTTGTATTTTTAAAGACATACAGAATATTTTAAATGTATTTTCTTAAATATTTTACATATATTTTGTAATAAAAACGCATTTCAACATGCAGTGTGTGTGTGTGTGTATATAGAATGGGGTACCTTAAGACTGTTCATAATTTTAAAGGGTGCCTTGATCGAAAAAAGGTTGAGAAACACTGTTCTAATCCTTCTCCACTCTAAAACAAAAAAAAAAAAAAGAAAAAAGTTTTGCCTTTAGGTTATACTATTTTAAGGACCTTGAAAAGAAAACAAAAAAGTCTTCAGACTTCCACTTAGCGTTATCAATTTAATTTCTTAGATTTAAGATATAATTAAGATTTTTGAATAAGGAATAAGCAAAATTTGAGTTAGCCAGGGTAACCAACATGAAAATGATTACTTTAACTTCCCTTCAGCCAAATAACATTTATCAGCTGCAAATCAATGGCTAGCTACTACAAACTTCAAACATCTGAGATGTAAGAGACACTTTTACTTGCTATATTATATGTCCAGCCAACTTTGAACACCAATCCACATCACATTTCACAACCAACCAGCATTTCCCAGAACATTTTTATGCAGAAAAGGATATTGGTCTCGAGTCCTTTGACGTTTAGAAAGACTGTCTTCATCACTAATCCCTGCCATTAAGTACTTGAGACCCGTTATCCACGTCCGCGCTTCTTCGCCACTCGAGGACACCAGATCCAGAGACTCCATGCGATCCCCATAATAGATACTGAAACAGCAGTTTGGGTCAAAGCTTCCATCAGCATATCTCTGGAAAATCTCGGACTGTTTCCCTTCACACACCTCCTGAATGGAATCAATCGAGACTATGGGGAAAAGAAAAAAAAAGGACAAATATTAAAGTTTAAGACTTGGGCAATTAAAAATAGACTTCATGTATGAATATAATAGAATAATTTTAAAAAAAGTATTAAAGTTGTCCCGTTAGGGGCTGATTATTGGCCAAGTAAAAGTTACCAGATCTCTCAGTCTGGCTATTGTGCACCAAACTAATGTCTGTTCTTAGGGAAGAAAAATGCGACAGATGGGAAAACCTTACCCAATTGTTACCTAGTGGGAATCTGTCACATTCAATTTTATGAATCAATTCCAGTTTAATTGGATTACCCCTAGCTAGGTTTAACATAACCTGGCTGAATCAGAAACTGTACAAACATATCCAATCGTTACGGTTTCCATAGAGGTAAACACATAAGCTGTGCTAGATAACTTAATTAGAAATCATAAATAAATCATACATTCCACATGTGAACAATGACAGTTTGAAATATTAACTGAGTCAACATTCCTGTATAGAAATCATGCACCAGCACAACACATGTGAAAAGATCCAATCCACCAAATGTATACAAGTATGCAAAATATGAGGTTTAAAAAGTAATAAACAAAAAATAAAGAACTGGTGCAACAAAAGTCCACAGTCCCTGTATAAAGCTCCACTTGATTGGAAGATAGTCCTCCTAGTACCATGCAAGCCAAGGTCCCAGTGTGCAAATGCGCTTACCAGAAAAACATGACCCCCATAAAAAGAGTGGTCACGATAAGCATGTGTCATAAATCCTTCTTGCTTGATCTCTCCCAGGCCTTCAAGGGTTAGGGGTTCCACATTGCACTAATACAACACATGCCTGAAGTGAAAAAAGGCTGGCAATAGTGTCATTTTGCAGGTTAGAGGTTTATTAAGATGATGTAAATAGGTGTACACAAGACCAGTGAGCATACATATGCGGGACCTTACATTGCACACCTCTAGAGGGTTAGGGACTGATGTGAATGTACAATATATATGTAAAGCGCTGCGTAAATCGATGGCTCTATATAAGTACCTGAAATAAATAAATTACTGGTATGCATGATGACGTCACAATGTCCAGGCCCTGCCCCTATGTGTTTTATCAAAATCTGACATCTTTCAGGGGTTCAGGAACAGCTTTTGTGCACCAGGACCTTGGCTTACATGGTACTAGGAGGACTATCTTCCAACTTAGTGGAACTTTATACTGGGACTATGAACTTTTGTCGCACCAGTTTTTTTTTTTGGTTTTTTAATTTACACATTATATTCTGCCATTTTGAACTCGAGTATAATTGGTGGATTGGATCCTTTCACATGTGTTGTGCAGATGCATGATTTATATCTGCACATAGTAATTCAGTTAGTATTGCAGACTGTCATTTTTCACATGTGGAATGTATGATTTAGTTTTAGAATTATATTTATAATTGTTATCTAGCATCGCATACAGTATGTGTTTATTTCGTTTTTATGGTGTACCACTATACATTAGGTGGCAGCTGGATGGTTCTAGTGAAGAATTGTTCATGCTGTGAGTGGGGGTTTCTAGTTTTTTATATTCGTAGAGGTATGTTGCCTTTGTGACTGCCTGCAAAGGGTGATGCCGTGGGAAAAACTGGCTGGAACAGGTCAACTGGACATGCAATTAACAGTTTCAGAAGAAAACTGCATTTGTTCACTTAAAAGGAGAAGTAGAGCCAAAGCTTGTGAATCACAGAAGTGCACTTTGTTCTGCACTCCTGTGACCCATTTTCAGCTGACTGAAGTCCAAAAGTCAGCTGATGTCACTCAGTTGGTCCAGGCTGGGTAAAAATCCCGACTTCAAAGTCGGGATCCACCCCAGAGTCTGGAGCAGCACCTGACTCAGCCTCCCGTTGCTCCCTCCCCCTCCACAGCCCAGCACTCCAGTGAACACGGGGGGCTGAGCAGAGAGCTGGTCATTGACAGTCCAATGCTCTGCTCAGAGCACAGAGGAGAACTCAGAGATCATGTGATTGCAGAGTAATCACCCTTACAGCCAGCAGGTGACAGTTGCAGCATCGGAACAATGATGCATCCACATAGGTAAGTATAAATAGGGGGAAAAAAAGCCCTACTTCTCTTTGAAGCCCATCAATACTGAGCTTGGGGTGAGGAAGAATCAGTAACATTGTAAGGTGGATCTCAGAGTTTAGATTTAAAATGTTTAAAAATACCAAACACAGCAATGGCCTGGATGGGGCACTTTGGCAGTAGCACAGTCTGTTTGTCCTTCCCTACAGCATCCAAGTGCAAGTGTTTCAGAAGTTAAAAAAGTTCTAGGCCCAAAACCAACTGATTGATTCCTGCAGGACATTTATAGGTTCCATGACTGCCAGTGACCAAGAAAACAACATTATGAGTTGTAGGCAATAATTTAATAGATGTCTAAGGAATGTAGCTCTCCCGTCCATCATCTCACTTATCAAATAATAAAAGAACAATTTTGGGGGAAACATAAGACTTGAACTAGTAAAAAAAAAAATAAAAAATAGTATACATGATATAATTTCCCCTGTGACCTGAGATGGGGGAACATAAATTTAATATACAGAGTAGCAGAAACAAAAGCTGAATTCTGCCTCTATCAATCACCGAATGTTCTCTTCTGGCATCCAGCTAGTAGAAACTCCCGTTTGGATCTAAATGACTCCATTACATTGTTACAGTACCCATTTGTGAGCAGAATATTAATTTCTCATTAGCCTCTGTGAAGTTTCCATGAGTGCAGACACTATCCCATTCTGTACAATTCAGGCTGAGAGCCATTAAGTAATAATTCTTCTCATGACAGCACTTCAAGGATATGATAATGTTTGGATAACCGGCAATACCAATTTAAATTAAGGTCATTTTTTGTATCTGTGTTCGTAATGGCTGACCGTAAAATAACCGTATACATTTTTACGGTACAGATTATACATGAAATGATGGCCTTGTCCTGTAGAGAAGGTGTAATGATCATTTGGAGCACATATGCAGGGAGTTATTTTACAAAGTCCAAAAGGACAAGTTATATTGTTGTCATATGCTGAAACACCAACTACTCTGTTTGGACAATAAACCCAATGAGGTGCACCATCCAAAAACGGATCACAGGTATACGAGCTCAGCATGGCAGCCTGGCAATCTGGCTTTTGTCTTATTGGCTGATCAGTCTTGAAGGAAATACATAAATATGAAGGCTATCATTGCTAATCGAAGGCCAATTATCTGGGTGTCATGCCAATTAATAGTGGAACTTCACCCCCTGGATGGACTGCACATACTTGCCCTCCTCCCAACCTCATAGCATATTGTTACTGTGTCTCCTTTTTTTTGCCTGCCCTGGCCACCATTCTCACCCAGGCAAAAACAACAGTTTCACATATCCCCATGTTGCTTCACTTTCATTCACAGAGGTCAAAGACGGGCTTGCCTTATGTGTATCTTCTGAATGAAGAGGCACCCAGCACCTGATGGAATCAGGAGCCATGGACAGCGATACAGGAATCAGGCTGAGATGGTGGTGTAGGGAACCAAAGCAGGCCAACAAAGGATTTGGTGGTCAGGTAAGTATCTGTTTTAAAGTAGTTGTAAACCTCAAACATGAAATATGAATAAAGCATATCCCTCTATGGTGTGTATGTGTCCTAATTAAGAACACCAAGTGTCATTTCTGTCAGTTGTTTCAATCCTCTGATATCAGTACAAATCATTTCTGACCAGCTTCCCTGACACCAAGAAAAAAATGGTGATGGGAGGGGGGACCGCCAGCAAATTGACAGCTTCAGTTCTGTTCCTGTAAGCTGAGTGGAAGGGTGTGTGTTAAAAGCTTTATAAATTCAGCACTTTAAACAGATGTAGAGAAAAGAATACTGCAGATAAACCAGTGCAACTTACAGTATGGAGGATTTTTTTTATATCTGTGTATATCACCTGAGGCCAGTCACTTCATTGGGTATTGGACAGTCCATTGTAGGGACCACACGAAAGCTGATTCACTCAGAATCTGGTGCAAATGTGCATGATAGCCAATCAATCAGCTTCCAACCTCAGCTTGTTCAGTTAAGCTTTAGCAATAAAACCTGGAAGCTGATTGGTTTCTATGCAGAAGTGCATGAAATTCTGAGTGAACCAGTATTACAAGTATTAGGGATAAAATGTGGAGATAGACCAAAGTTGCTTTTTAAGGCTACATTCAGATGGACAGTTAACAAACCCTATTATTTCCAGTGACCAAAATCTGCAAAAATTCCTGCATCTGGAAAAACAGATATGTGAAAATAGCTGCAGATAGAAGCACATGGTGACTGGCCATCCAGGTACCCAGAGATGCCACTTTGCTGTGTCCTCAGCCCTGTGTAACTCCAATTCAATATTTTTAGACTACACAGGGTTTACGTATCCTTGCTTCAAGCAACTAAACAGAGCAGCAAAAGTGCGATGAGAAGGCTAGTATAAAGAGAAGGCTGGTCTGAACAGCATTAAAAAGGAACTTCATTGGTTCACTCTAAAGGGTCTATTTATAAAAAGGTTGTTGTGCAAATGCCTCTGCATTCACACAGCTGTCATGAATAATCTCCGTAATGTGTCTAATATGTGCGTTTCCTATGATCGTCTGCTCCATCTAGGGGTCACAGTGCAGTATTTTCCTGAAATACCACAATCAGAAAAATACTGCATCATGGTCACTAGATGGAGCTGACAAAGGAAATAGACACAGTACAGGGATTTTTTTGCAACATCTGTTTAGTCATTCACATAGCGATTATTTTAATTTCAATAGATTTTATTGAATTTTTCAAGGATAAACAAGGGTAAATAAGGGAAAAACAGGGAAAGGGTAAATGGTTCAGTCATACAATATTACAATAGACAAAGTATGATTGATCTTTTTGTAGTAATTCCGTTCTAGGATGGATGGGGTGTTGGTCTTGTTTTAGCAATATCATCAAAGGTATTCGCGTATATTTGATGAGCTTTTTCGGTGAGATTACGGAAGTTATTGGGGGGGTATTGGAGGGGAGGTAGGGGAGGATAGGAAAGATGGGGAAGGATCTAACTGGGAGATTGAGGAGGTACCAGTCTTGGTATGGGATATGGTTTCGTCTCTTCAAATGTCATCAGTGTTGTATAGAACATTTTGGGCGTTTTAGCCAGCGGGTCCACTGGGTGTTGAATTTGTGGTAGGAGGAAGTGTTAATTGCGGATAGTTTTTCCATTTGACATTGGGTGTTAAGGTCTATAATTAATGCAGTGATTGAGGGGGTATTATTCGTATTCCATAATCTAGTAATATTAATTTTTACTGCAAAGAGTGTGTGGTTACCCATGTACCCAAGTATGTGGTAATTGTTCGGGAATGGGTGGAGAGTTTCTCTATTCCAATGTGAAGTAGTGCCAATAAGGGGTTCGGGACTAACGGGGATTTTTTTATTTCGGATATTAATTGGAATGTAGTATTCCAAAAGGATCGAAGTGACTTGCATGACCATAAAATATGGATTGTTGAGCCTAGTTCGCCACAATGTCTCCAACATGTAGGAGCATGTTTCGGATACAAAATCGAGAGTTTAATCGGGGTCAGGTACTACACAGCGATTATTTTATAAATACTGTAGATGCCTATGTTTTAAACAAAATCGCAACCATTCACAGTGATGGCTAATTCTTGATAGCTCCCAAAAATCTTTGTTCAAGGTTAATTATTTCAGAACCAGAACCAGAGATACAGTCCTTCTTCTGCTTCTTTATCACGCAATTCATTCTGTCAGTATACCACACATGCTCCGCTGCTTTATTATATTTAGTTCTTAGATGGGTAACACACTCCTGCATATGCTAGCTAGGCTGCTTGGTTTTGACCATACTCTCTAAGTGCTGTTGCTAGCTGTAATCAGATGATTCACACAAATCCGTTAATCAGGATTACTTCCTTGGCTGCACTGTACTGATGATGTAAAAGAAAGCCACTGTATTGTAACTGAAGGAGGATTGATGACAGATGTGAGACCCAATCATGGCCAACTGTGGCAAATCAGGAGTGGTATGTCAGTTCTAAGTGCAAAATTATCAAGTGAAAAGTGTCCTTGACCACCAAACACTACCCCTAAGCTTTCACCTACCCAACACCTCATCCTATCTAGAAGAATCTAACCTTTAAAAGACACACACACAAATATATCTTTTCTTTAACGTGTGGAATGTAAGTACCTGAATTTAAATTTGGTTTCAGCATCTTGGAATCTCCTGTACAGCAGAACTCAGTCTGGGAGAGGGAGAAGCAGCAGAAGGAGCCAATCAATGCTGCCAAGCTAACAAGGAACATGCTGATAGTTTGAGGGAACAGACTGAGAGGGAGATGAGCTGATCAGTCTGTTACGTCTCCTTCATTTATGATCACAATTTAGGAGAGGAACAGGTTCTGTAAGTGTTACTTAAACTGACAGTAAAAGTAATTAAAAAACAAAATAAAACAAATATATATTATACTTACCTGCTGTGTGCAGTGGTTTTGTACAGAGCATGCCTGATCCTCCTCTTCTAGGGTTCTCCGCTGGCGCTCCTGGACCCTCCCTCCTGCCAACTGCCCCTAGACCAAGCAGCTGGATATAGCAACACCAAAGCAGGCTCACTCCTGAGCCGCTGCTCTGCCTGTCTATGCACACATAGAAAGATGGCTTGGCCACCCCCCCTCTCCTCATTTGCTCACTGGCTGTGACTTACAGCAACACGAGCCATTGGTATTTATCGCATACCAGGGATCATGGATCAGTTTGAATACATCAGAATACTTGAAGAGGTCATGCTGCCTTATGCTGAAGAGGAAATGCCCTTGAAATGGGTGTTCCAACAAGACAACGACCCCAAACACACCAGTAAACGTGCAACATCTTGGTTCCAGACCAACAAGATTGACGTTATGGAGTGGCCAGCCCAATCCCCGGATCTTAATCCAATAGAAAACTTGTGGGGTGACATCAAAAATGCAGTTTCTGAGGCAAAACCAAGAAATAGAGAAGAACTGTGGAATGTAGTCCAATCATCCTGGGCTGGAATACCTGTTCACAGGTACCAGATGTTGGTTGACTCCATGCAACACAGATGTACAGCAGTTCTCAGAAACAGTGCTTATACAACTAAATATTAACTAGAAAATCTACAATTTCTGGGGAAACTGTGTGAAGTGTTCTTGCCTCCACCAGTAGCCTTCAGCTCACACTCTAGCTTTTGTCACTCTGCTGCCTGCTCACACACCTGGGTTCCTATGGCAACTCGCTCTACAGCAAGGACAGAGAAGAGCGGTTAAAAACAAACTGCTCCAACTTGCTCACTTCACTGGCGGTTGCCATCTTCAAACGGTTGTAGTTTAAAAATTATAAATCCTACACCGAAGAGCTTTATATTGTGAGACTCCCAATACCCAGACCTACATTTTGATGCATAGTATGTCTCTGAAATATTACAAAAGAAGGCACAGTCGCAGTTTAGAAATTGCCCTTCAAATTTGAGGTGGCTAGAGTGGAGTTTCAATGAATGTCAATGGGCGGCATGAGTTGCAAACAAATGGTCATATTGTGAAAACTATCAGGACTATGGCTTAGCTGGTTTTAGTGGCAGCATGGATAGCTGAACGTTTTGATATAAGATTTGTGTAGGTGGGCTTGAAAATGAGGGAGTGATGGCAGTTTAGAAATCATGTCCTGATTTTTCAGCTCACACTCTAGCTTTTGTCAGCTCTCGCTCTAGTTTTGAACACTCCGCCATTCATTCCTATGAGACCAATTTCAGCACAAAAACACTGATATTTCGTGAACCATTTGGCGAAACGTTCCACAAAGTAATAGCACACCAATTGGGAACAATCCGCACGTTTCGGTATATTACTGTCTATGTAGTGTAAAAACTGTGGGAGGAGTTAGGGTGGTAAATTTGGCTATAATAATAAGAATATATATGTGAGATAACAGTAAGTGGTCTTGCCATGCAAGAACACTTAATTAGGTGATTCAAAGGAAAGCAAAATCTTCAAACATTTTTCAGTTTATATAGTGAATGTTTGAGTTTGTAAAGAAGAATACAGACACTATTTTTTTGAACAGTCTAATATTCACTTTTCTTCAATTTTTTTTAGAGGAACAACACAAATTTGATATATTTTTCTTCATGTTTTGATTTGGAATAGAATGTGTAGTGTTCCCAATGCATTTGTGTGTATGGAAATAAAAACGATTAGAAGGATTTTGAGCTTTATTCACTTTTTTCAACACACTGCTATTATTTTGAACACAACTGTACATCCACTGAGTACGACGCTCCTCTATTTTTGCCTTGTCCTCCCTGTCACCAGAACGTTCCCCCCCCTCTACCTTCATGGTCCTTTTATGTCCCTCTACCGCTCGGGGCAGATTCAGGCCTCTCACTTCCTAGTAAATGGAACGCGGCTCTCTTTACAATTCTCTGTGACCCAATGGGACCCTACAACCTGAATTTCTGGAAAGCTTTCCAACTGAGACTTCCTGAGCTCACCCGTTGGCTTGCCTTTTTTTTTTCTACCATCCTCTCATTCCCTCTCTCCCCTTTCTCTCTGCTATGTCTTTTCTCTTACTCATGCTCCTCTCAATTCTTTTCTCTCTACCTTTTTTATATCTTCTATATATAAGTAATTACAATGGACAGCGGAGTGGTGGTCCCTTTGTGAGTACTGGGTTACATTTCTGAATCTGGAATGTATTTTTCCTGTACTCTTTTTAATACTGTAC
Organism: Staurois parvus; assembly: GCF_062004578.1. Classification (NCBI taxonomy): domain Eukaryota; kingdom Metazoa; phylum Chordata; class Amphibia; order Anura; family Ranidae; genus Staurois; species Staurois parvus. Next base: position 1,522,848 of record NW_028318142.1, read on the forward strand.
ATGCTTGAACTGCTATTGATGCTTTCCTTTATATATTTTTTGACTGTACTGATATATGGTCACTTTGTCTACTGCTGTTCCGATGTTATAAATAAAGAATTTAAAAAAAAAAAAAAAAAGAATGACCCAATAATTTCTGAAAGTGCTGCCGGAGAAAAAGGGAGAAGAGTGGGGATTTCAACTCCTAAACCACTGAAGTGGCTGCGGGGGTGCTGACAACTCAGCAACCCCAAAAGTACAGCGAAGGAAGGGGTGGGGAGGGTGTCCAGTGCTTGTCCACTTTTACATTTTTTCTGTAATGGTGAATTAACACTTTAACCACTTGACCTCCGGAAGATTTACCCCCCCCCCCACACTCCACCCTTCATGATCAGGCCATTTGTTCGTGATACGGCACTGCGTTACTTTGCCTGACAGTTGTGTGGTCATACCACACCGTACATAAATGAAAAAAAATGAAATAAAAAAAAAAGTAATATTTTTGGTTTTCAGCTATACACCCTGTTCCAAATTATTATGCAAATTCTATTTAAGTGTCACAAAGATTAAATATTTTGTTTTCAGTTTAACTCATGGATGGCATTGTGGCTCAGGGCTCTTTTGATCACTGAAAACAACCTCGGACACCTCTGATAATTAGATTGGCCGGTGAGCCCAATTTAAGGAAAAACTACATTATTAAGCAGAGCACCATTTTCAAGCAATATGGGGAAGAAAAAGGATCTCTCTGCTGCCGAAAAGAGTGAAACAGTTCAGTGCCTTGGACGAGGTATGAAAACATTAGATATTTCCCGAAAACTTATGTGTGATCATCGCACTATTAAGAGATTTGTGGCTGATTCAGAGCACAGACAGGTTCATGCAGATAAAGGCACATTGAGGAAGATTTCTGCCAGATCCATGTATCGGATCAAGAGAGCAGCTGCTAAAATACTATTACATAGCAGCAAACAGATATTTGAAGCGGTTGATGCCTCTGGAGTCCCACGGACATCAAGGTGTAGAGTCCTCCAGAGTCTTGCAACTGTGCATAAACCTTCTATTCGGCCACCACTAACCAATGCTCACAAGCAGAAATGGCTGCATTGGGCAGAAAAATACATGAAGACTAATTTTCAAACAGTCCTGTTCACTGATGAGTGCCGTGCAACCCTGGATGGTCCAGATGGATGGAGTAGTGGATGGTTGGTGGACGGCCACCCTGTTCCGACAAGGCTGCGATGTCAGCAAGACGGTGGTGGAGTCATGTTTTGGGCCGAAATCATAGGAACAGAGCTGGTCGGCACCTTTAGGGTCCCCGAAGGTGTAAAGATGACCTCTGCAAAGTATGTGGAGTTTATGACTGACCACTTTCTTCCCTGGTACAGAAGGAAGAACTATGCTTTCCATAGTAAAATCATCTTCATGCATGACAATGCACTATCTCATGCTGCAAAGAATACCTCTGCATCAATGGCTGCTATGGGGATAAAAGGAGAGAAAGTCATGGTGTGGCCTCCATCCTCCCCTGACCTCAATCCTATTGAGAACCTTTGGAGCATCCTCAAGCAAAAGATCTATGAGGGTGGGAGGCAGTTTACATCCAAACAGCAGCTCTGGGAGGCTATTCTGACATCTTGCAAACAAATTCAACTAGAAACTGTCCAAAAACTCACAAGTTCAATGGATGCAAGACTTGTGAAGCTGCTATCAAATAAGGGGTCCTGTGTTAAAATGTAACGTGACCTGTTAAAATGTTTAAAAAGTTAAAATGTTGTTAAAAGTTTGATTGAAATAGCTTTTGATTTCAGTAAATATGCTGCAAACACAACAAATGACAATTTTCAGTTCTTTACAACCTATAAAGTGTTTTGAAAGTTACTGTGCTTAATAATTTGGAACAGTGCATTGGAAGTGTTTTATGTTTAACAAAAATACTGTTATCATTAGGAGGTTTGTTCAATAAAATTTGAATTGTACTCTTAATAGTTGATAACATGAAAATTATGCTGACTGTTATTTACATCAATTATTTAGGTAAATGAGAAAAACGTCATTTGCATAATAATTTGGAAGAGGGTGTAAACATATCCAATAAAAAATGTTTTTAAAAAATATCAAATTTCGTTATAAAGACTTAGGCCAATATGTACTCTGCTACATATTTTTGGTAAAAAAAAATTCCAATAAGAATATATTTATTGGTTTGCGCAAAGGTTAAAGTGTCTACAGAATAAAGTATATGTACTGTGGGGGACATTTTTACACAAACTGACGCTTTGTGAGAATCAGTAACACAAATACAGTTATCATTGCTAAAAGTATGCACTGAAACTGTACTAATGACACTGGTTGGAAAGGGGTTAAACATGTAGGGCAATCAAAGGGTCAACTGTGTGCCTAGCTAAGTGTTTTCTATACACTGTGTGCTGCTTTTACTAAGGCAAGTAATGGATCTTATTCCCTGCTTTGCAGGGACAGAAGATCCATCACTTCCCCCCCCTGTCAACATGGAGCCCTGCTTAGTTTACATAGGCAGAGCTCCATTCTGTGTTTCTGACCGATGAAGCGGCCCGCCGGCGGCATGCATGAGTACTCTAGGTGGAAGTGCAGAATCACATTTATATACATGATTTTGCACAGGAGGGCCACCCTGTAGCAGTATATCTGCTATAGGATTGTCTTCAAGTGGCTAAAGTAAACCTGTTATGAGAGAAACAGAGGCTACCATTACCGACCTCATTTCCTGAAAGTGCTAGTTACCTGGCTTCCTTGGTAAGCAATATAGCATAGCCACCAGCAATTTACACAGAAGGCTGTGTGGCACAAAAAAGGAGCAGTGCCACCTTGATGAGGTCAACACTGTTCTCTCATCTTCTGTTCTGCTGTCAGCAAGTTCCCATTATTAGGCTGCCAACACTGTGCAATTCAGTAGACTTGCTTAAAGGCCAAGTTCACCTTTTTCCTGAAAATAGCCTATGCAGTGAAGGGGCCCCAGTAGATATAAAAAAACAAAAAAACAAAAATCACAACGGTAGATTTCTAAAATGTTCACTCGTTTTATTGTTATACCTGTAGGCCATTTGGGTCCCTCTGGAAGTTTGGTGAAAAAACTCCCAATTATCAGTCCTCACATCTTACCTTATTGGTAGGAAGTTAAAACCACTGGATGCTCCCTCCCAGCAGTACAGGAGCTAAAACCAATGGTTCTATATTTTAGTTTATGTGTGTGGTAAGAAAAAAACATCTCTGGAGGCACAGTTGGCTACAGGGACACATGGACTGAAATAAATGGCTCCAAATCTTCTCTATAAAATGAAGAATACCTTTTTTTTTTTTTGCTTTGGGACAGAAGTGTTTGTGTGAATGCATTCTGTTAAAAAAAAAAGCTTTATTGGTAATATTTTCCTTGATGGTATGTAGTGATTGGGTATTTGGTTATTTTGGCATAGATCACCATACAGTCTACTATGTAGCCAAACAGAGCAGGTATGATTGTAAATGTTGCATCCACACAAATTGTTCCTCATGTTCTCTGATGTTACCAGTGAGCCCTTCCGTTAAACACTGGGCGAGCTGTTGGAGTTGCAATGACATCTATTGCTGCTGCACTGACACCTATTGATTTAGGCATGGCAGATCTCTTATAATCTTGAGATCACGGACATCCGGTAAGATGCTGAGACTCTTGTTGATGTGACACACGGAGGGAGGCACATTTTATTGTTGCAAAATATAAAGTTATTGTAAATGCTTGATTTGTTTTTAAAATTCAAATAACATATCTTACTTATGTGCTCTGTGCAATGGTTTTGCACAGAGCAACCCCAGTCCTTTTCTCATGAGTCCCTCGTTCCGGGCTCCATCAAGTGCCCCTATAGCAAGCAGCTTGCTATGGGGGCACTCACGTGAGTGTTCATGGGCACACAGAGTGTGACTTGGACCTGACCCCGCTTTCTCCTCACTGGCTGTGATTGACAGCAGTGGAAGCCAATGGCTCCAGTTGCTGTATCTGAGCCAATGAGGAGGAACAGAGCCAAGATAATCTCTGCTCTCATGCACATTGATAGATCAAGATCGGGTTAATTAAGTAAAGGGGGGCTGGGAAGAAGCAGAGAATTCATTAAAGTGGTTGTAAACCCTTACATATACCCAGTGAAGTGACTGGCCTCAGGTGATACACAGAGATTAAAGAAATCCTCCTACATATGTTGTACCTGCAGTCTTCCCTTCTCTACATCCGTTGGAAGTGCTGAATTTATAACTTGTAGAGCTGTCAAAAATAGGGGGCAGAGAGCTGAAGCCACACTCTGCAGAGCTCAGTGAGCAGAGCTCTGAGAGCTGATTGGAGGGAATGGACACACCCCCTTCACACAGCACACAGGAATCTGTCAATCTGGTGGAGATCCCTTAACTGTGACCATTTTTCTCTTGGTGTCATGAAAACTTGTCAGGAGTGATTCATGCTGACAGAAAAACAAAGCAGGAGACAGAAATGACTTGTCATGCTCTTAATTGAGCCAAGTACACACTATAGTGGGATATGCTTTGTTCATATTTCTGAGGTTTACAACCACTTTAAGTAAAAAACCTTCAGCCTTTAGAACAACCTTAATATGGGAACTGATGAACTTTAAATATATTAATTTTCATACACTTTCTTTTCACTTTATTCATTCAAATTTGGTTTTTGAAAATGTATTGAAAATGTATGGATGTGTTCAAGAAGGTATTATTGACTGGCACCTTCAAGGGATTGTGCACCTATTTTTTTGTTTTGTTTTGAATTCAGGTCTTGTATTCAGACCAGTTGTGTGCTGCATCTTTCTGATACACTTTCTTTACTAAGTGCAAAAGATTTTTTTGTTTACGGAGGTATGATTACTTCTCTGTGTACTAGACTCCCTGTGTTGCTGGACTCTGTATTAGTCATATAGGATGTTATACAACTATATCAGCCTATGCAAAGCTAAGACTAAAAAGGCATTAGATCATTCAAATATCAATTCGCTAATTTCTTGTGACAATCCCGTGTTAATGTAAGAGCCATCGCAACAGATTGTTAATCATACCTTGGGAGCCTTGTTCCTTTAAAACGACAATCTGGCTTTTCTGCACACAAGACACCCCCCTTGATGATCTGCAACCCTTTATCCTCCTGTGTACAAGGCTGTCAGAGCTAACAAAGACAATCTAGCTGTACACAGTGCAGCTCCACTATGACAAAGCAGGAACAAAAGAGTACCAGGAGATGCATTACACTCAAAGATAACACAAACCCCTGGGAGGGAGCCAGCGGGGAAGAAGAACACATGTCCACAGTAATGTAATGACTGCAACTTGACAAAGAAAAAAAATGGCTAACAGTGATCTCTTCTTCTATATTACAAGCAAATGCCAGAACTGACACTGATAACTTAAGAAACCATTTTGGGTGACAAGGTCAGGCTGGTGAGCAACTGTATAGCAACTTGTTAAAGAGGTTACGGATGCACTAGGTCCTCTTATAACCCAGCTACCCCAGAGTAGCATCAACATCATAAAACCCACTAAACGGTCTTTATGGGATGTCAGTGTTATTTTTCATCCCTTTACAATGATTGGATCTCCATAAAAATACATTGCAAATTCCCTCTATACAAAATGTATATATTATGATACTGGAATATTGAAATACAAGTTCAAAAACAAGCAAATGACTGTCAGGTTGTATGACAACTACTTGGCTGACAATCCTTATTCACAGTATATAAGGTGAAAATTAATTCAATAACTACTCAGATATTAAAAGACTTCAACAAGCAATGATAATATGTTAAGACAATAATTTCTATAGCTGTGCTGTGTAGGTTTGAAGTTTGGCTTGAACAGTAAGTATCCAGGGCAGCCATAGACACCTTTGGCTATTACCATTAAAAAATTCAGTTCATGTGATGCTGAGATTGAGGCAACAAAACTATAGGTAGATAGGCACTTTACACACTTTTTAAGTGCCAGCAAGCCATATATTAGACATTAAAAAAAAAATCTTTGCTAGCCAATGGCACCACCAGGCAGATTTTAATGGAGCACACCATGTGAGCCAAATCCATTATAACGTATTATAGTCCATTAAGGTGGCAGTTTTGATCTCTATCCCTAGTGCACAGCAGTTTATGGACTTGCACAGCTTTCTATGTCACCTCTCTTAGCACAGCCTCCTAACTAGACAGTGATTCAGTATCGTCACTCTTGCCCAGAAAGATGTAATGCTACACCAGGGATCTTACTCGCTAGCAGAGATGTATCACAAGACTGGCTGGCCATTATGACAAATCATTTGGCAGGTGAATCAGAAAACATTTATGCACCAAAGTGATTTTCCCAGAATTGCACTTTAACTCCAGAGCCAAAGGTAGTTTAGCTGTGCTCATGGAGAAGCCTCATGCAATTATTCTCAACCAAGGTTTCATGGAACCCCAGAGTTCCTCCAGATGTTGCTGGGGTTCCTTGAGCAAAGGGCAATTTCTGCTCTCAGTTAAGTTCCCATTGAAGACAATGATCTTTTTAGTTACTAGTAAGGAGGTAGTCTACCAACTGACAGCAAATATACAGAAGATTCAAGCTACTGACCAACACAATAATGTACCAGGAGCTGTAGGTCTAGTAATTATTAGCAGGGGTTCTCTGAGATCAAAACATTTGCAAAGGGTTCTGTTAAAAAGGGTGAGAATGGCTACTCAAGCGAGTAATGCACTGGTGCTGCCTGTATGCTTGTCTGTTGGTTATGTCAGAGATACAGTTTCATGGACTTCATTTCACTTCATAAGACTCTTGAATGAATATCTTCTATTTCACGTCTAAACATATTACTGGTTAGTACTAAGCAGTTATGCTAGTTGACTTACTTTTGGCCTTTTCATTCTTTCTTGATGGTCTCCACCGTATACAAGACTTGTGTTCATCTAGGTAGTAAAACCGAACAAGACCTTTGGAACTGCCTCGTAGTTTGATCATTTGGGTCCCGGCTTGCATAGAACTCATACATCTTTCCACTGCAAGAGAAAAAAAAACAGTTTTACTATAAACCTCCAAGCAGCAAAGGCAACAAGCAAGCCTGAGTTAGTGTAGAGCTATATATCCTCTCCTTGCCCCCAGTTGGCCATTACAGTTCTGCGCCATTTATCCAAGCCGAAAACTTGTATGCTTGGATAGTAGTAAGCACTTTTGTATAACGTCAAAAAAAGTACATGAAGGCAAGGGCTAGGCCATTTGTTGAGTTATACTTGCTACCTGCGTCCTCATTAGCGAGATCCACCTCTGTTTGTACTAGTTCTGAGTTTACAGTTGTCAGTAGAACAAGAGGTGTGGGATACTCTTCCAAAGGAGACATTTATTGCAAGGACATCTAAAAAAGGGAAATTTCCCTCAATGTGGGAACTTCTTGTTGAATCTCTGGGACAGGAAGTAAAGGGAAATCTCAGACAGCAAAAAGCAACTTGACAAGATTTTAACCCCCTTATCTACTTTATCAAAAACAAAAAAAAGGATTTTACTTTAAAATGTCAGAATGTAAAGAGTACAAGTCTCAGGAAAGTGGCACAAAGTCTAATAAGGAATATGTTCAAGAGCCATCTCAGCAAAACTGACGAGAGCACAAAGGAATCGCTTTGTTCCGTGCTTTAGCATAAGCGAAGCTTTCTAAATATCTTTATCTAACCTTTATTACCCTGCTTAGGTCATAGTGATTTTAAAAACATACTAAATACAATATTTGATGTTACGCAACATATACAATATTTAGGTAAACCGTGAAAACAAAAATGAACTAGATGCAAATATTTTTCTGGGGACCAAACTAATCTCCATGTGTAGATATATGAAAACACTGTTTTTATGTGCCAATGCCTCAGTGGGTTGCAGAGGATTCACAGCTTGGTAAACAGTTGAGCACTTGGCTTAGAACTTAATGTATCAGAGCCAATGCGGTGTGGCTGTGAAGCGAAGGTACAGATGCTTCTTGGAAAGCCTCTAAGCAGCAGCTCAGCAAAACCAGCAGGAAGGTAGAATATAATAAATGTTTCAGCCCCCATGGTATTCAGATCATAATTTGTAATATTGAAAAAAGGTATAAATTCATAAAAAATTAAACATTTTCCTAATGACGGCGCACTGCAAAATACACAAAGCTTAATAGAAAGTCACAAAGCGAAGAGGGTACTGGTACATAACCGTAACATTGCTTATGTAAATTTTTGAATCATGAAACAAATATCTATCTTGTTACAGTCCTGTTCAAGATGTGTTTGTCAAGGACCATCTACTACTAGTGGTGTATATGGCATTACTGTCCCCATGGCCCCCACGAGTGTTTCACTGTTGAAAGAAAAACATAAAAAAGCTAGATTGGAATTTGCTAAAATGCATATTGACAAACCACAATGCTTCTGGGAGACCATTCCTTTGATATATAAGGCAAAACTAGAGCTTTTTGGAAAGTCACATCAGCTCTCTGTTCACATCTGAAAAAATTTAAGCTTTCAAAGAAACAGAACACCGTAGCTATTGTGTACCAATGAGGAGGCTTGGATGTGTTTCAGGTCTGCTTTGCTGTGTTTGACATGGGGAACTTTGAATCTGTGCAAGGCACAATAAAATCTCAAAACTATCAAGACATCCTATTGAGAAATATATTATAGCTCCCTCCTAGATAGGTTGTTAGAATGATTTGGTAAATGTAGTTCTTTGTGGCTCTATAATCAGTGGAGCACTTTGTGATTGCTTTGCGCTGTTCTAGGCTTGACTGACTGTAGGTTCCACTGCTCCCCCCTGCCTTCTGGAGGATTCTAGAATGTAGTGGGTTGGAAGAGTCAGATCAATAGCATAAATATTCATGCTGTCTCCACCAATTCGTGGGGGTGACCAGTAGGTGGCTGGGGGCGGTAATACATAGCCTCAGGCCTGCGGCAGCCCGATTTTTGTCGAGGAGAAGTTCCCATCCTGAGGTGCAACTGTCCTTCTGGGCAGTCCATCTGTAGTCCTATATGAGCTCATTGAAGTCCCAGAAATGCTATAGCTGGTGGTCTGTCTTGCTGAAACTTTCTGGAACTAAGGGATTTTACAGAGGAACGGATATGGAGAGATGACCAGCTGATATTGGAAGGAGGCATCAAAGTATCCAGGGACATTGTGAGTACAGGCCTGAGTGTAGGATCCTAGTGACTGTTTGCTGATACTATCCCTTGTGCAGCAGTGCCAGAGCTTGCTTAAATTGGGGCTTTTTTATGGTGTCTCAGCCTTGCTCCTTCACTCAGCTTCTTCTAGAGTGACTGTACTAAGAAGGTTTGACAAAGTGAAGAGTGTCCTCCTATTACTGTGCAGTGTTGCTGGAGTATCCTACAGCTCCCCAAATCCCATCCAAGTTTATTCAGCAATAAATCTCAAAGACAACCCCCTAGTCTATTCTTGGAGTCAGAAAGAGTGACTGTTGATGTGTGCCTGTTTGCCCCTGTGCTAATGTGGGAAAACAAAACCTGAAACAATCTGTGATCCCTTTCGGGTGGAGTGCAACAATAATTTCCAGTGTCAGAAATCTTTGCCTCAGTCACAGGCCATGGGGTCCTCCAACAGGATGACAAAAGATAAAAGCACCCAAGATTGGACTATTCCAACGTGGTCTTCTATGAGCCCTGATCTTAATACTACGAAACATCTATGAAAAGAGCCAAAACAAGCAACCTGGAGAGGACCCTTCAAAACGCATTCTGTTTTGTCAAGTTATTTCAAAGCAAACAGTGCTTTTCATGAAAAGGTACCACTAACAAATGTGTACATGGATTATATATATTTAACACACACACACACACACCATAGCTTATTACAAACCATACATAGCCAATGTGATACTGCTGAACTGACTGTAATGCTGACCCTATATATGGCAATCTTTTGTAATTTTCAACTGCTTTTTGACAGCCGTCATCAACTGCGTATACAGTTTTATATACAGTCAGGTCCATAAATATTGGGACATGGACACAATTCTAACATTTTTGGCTCTATACACCACCACAATGGATTTGAAATGAAACAAACAAGATGTGCTTTAACTGCAGACTGTCAGCTTTAATTTGAGGGTATTTACATCCAAATCAGGTGAACGGTGTAGGAATTACAACAGTTTGCATATGTGCCTCCCACTTGTTAAGGGACCAAAAATAATGGGACAGAATAATAATCATAAATCAAACTTTCACTTTTTAATACTTGGTTGCAAATCCTTTGCAGTCAATTACAGCCTGAAGTCTGAAACGCATAGACATCACCAGACGCTGGGTTTCATCCCTGGTAATGCTCTGCCAGGCCTCTACTGCAACTGTCTTCAGTTCCTGCTTGTTCTTGGGGCATTTTCCCTTCAGTTTTGTCTTCAGCAAGTGAAATGCATGCTCAATCAGATTCAGGTCAGGTGATTGACTTGGCCATTGCATAACATTCCACTTCTTTCCCTTATAAAAACTCTTTGGTTGCTTTTGCAGTATGCTTTGGGTCATTGTCCATCTGCACTGTGAAGCGGCGTCCAATGAGTTCTGAAGCATTTGGCTGAATATGAGCAGATAATATTGCCCCAAACACTTCAGAATTCTTCCTGCTGCTTTTGTCAGCAGTCACATCATCAATAAATACAAGAGAAGCAGTTCCATTGGCAGCCATACATGCCCACGCCATGACACTACCACCACCATGCTTCACTGATGAGGTGGTATGCTTAGGATCATGAGCATTTCCTTTCCTTCTCCATACTCTTCTCTTCCCATCACTCTGGTACAAGTTGATCTTGGTCTTATCTGTACATAGGATGCTGTTCCAGAACTGTGAAGGCTTTTTTAGACGTCGTTTGGCAAACTCTAATCTGGCCTTCCTGTTTTTGAGGCTCACCAATGGTTTACAACTTGTGGTGAACCCTCTGTATTCACTCTGGTGAGGTCCTCTCTTGATTGTTGACTTTGACACACATACACCTACCTCCTGGAGAGTGTTCTTGATCTGGCCAACTGTTGTGAAGGGTGTTTTCTTCACCAGGGAAAGAATTCTTCGGTCATCCACCACAGTTGTTTTCCGTGGTCTTCCGGGTCTTTTGGTGTTGCTGAGCTCACAGGTGCATTCCTTCTTTTTAAGAATGTTCCAAACAGTTGTTTTGGCCACGCCTAATGTTTTTGCTATCTCTCTGATGCGTTTGTTTTGTTTTTTCAGCCTAATGATGGCTTGCTTCACTGATAGTGACAGCTCTTTGGATCTCATCTTGAGAGTTGACAGCAACAGATTCCTAATGCAAATAACACACTTGAAATTAACTCTGGACCTTTTATCTGCTCATTGTAATTGGGATAATGAGGGAATAACACACACCTGGCCATGAAACAGCTGAGAAGCCAATTGTCCCATTACTTTTTGTCCCTTAACAAGTGGGAGGCACATATGCAAACTGCTGTAATTCCTACACCGTTCACCTGATTTGGATGTAAATACCCTCAAATTAAAGCTGACAGTCTGCAGTTAAAGCACATCTTGTTTGGTTCATTTCAAATCCATTGTGGTGGTGTATAAAGCCAAAAATATTAGCATTGTGTCGATGTCCCAATATTTATGGACCTGACTGTAATTTGTCCTATGTGACAGAGATGGCGGCAGTTTGTCTTGATCCATGTAATGTTTTTTGTGATTGAAAGCTGGAAAAAAATTGATAGAAAACTGCTGCCAGTATTAGTAGGGGTTCAGAGAGTGGAACCCCTGCTCCCCTTGCCCTTGTTTTTATTGCATCCTCCGCTCTGCTACTGGAAGGATTCACAATCCTAGCACCATGTCCCAGGAAATTTACTCTGTATTCTAATCCACAGGAGCTAGAGAACCACATGCAGTAACCCTTCAGACAGCCTTAGTAAGATAAATGTAGAATTATACTGACACAGCATCAATGATCCTTTATAACCTTGCAATGTTATGTCCCCTGCCATGTGGTTTATATGGCATGTCATCGGGAAGGCAAAAGACAAAAACATTAATCTTATAAAACGTACGGGACAAGGAAAGGGAAATAAATTAGTTCAATATGTCTAAAAGGCCCCAGATATCCTCTACATTCTCTTTTGAATTATGGTGAAAGTGCCCTGCACACCGCGCGGAATTAATTTTTATGAAATACAGAAGGACTTCAGATAGATTAAAGCAGGTATATATCCAGAATCGTAATCTGCTTGATTTCTGCTAATGTAGGAGGTAATTTTTAAGTATCTGTACTGAGAAATTCAAGATCAAAATAGATCAGAATGCATTACATTTACACTCCAATTAAACATTAATTTGACCTCACAGTATCTGAATTATCCTAGCATTACTCTGTAGCTGGGCATCATTTTTGTTATCAGTACTCTTACCTAAAATCCCTGAAAAGAAGCCTACTACAATTCATAGGAGTGTTTCCTGGTCGTAAGCCCCACCCTGCTGAGGTCCCCCCATACATTTATGTGAAGAGAAGCACTGTGAAAAAGCTAATGATTTATTGTGCAACAGGTTACGAAAGACAACCTGAGATAACATAGCCTATAGACTCATTTTTGAAAGTGGAAGTGGTCATTCTTTCCCTTCCTTCACTGGTTGAAGAGACATTAGCCTGAATGTAGCCAATGGAAAGTCAGGACATGCTTGATCCATGTCAGTGATGTGAAGAACAACAAAAGGGACATGTGTTTTAAAGTCCTTTTTTTTTTTTTTAATGGAGTGCAAAAGAGTCAGAGGGTGCTTCCTTCATAACCCAAACAGTACTCCTTCCCAACAGTTGGTTATATAGGTAGTGGGTGATTTTTGACCACTGAAATGTATAGGATTGACTAGGGGCACATCCACCACGAGGCAAACAAGGCGTTTGCCTAGGGTGGCAATTTTTAGGGGGCGGCACCGCCCCCCTCCCCCCGAAGGGACCCTTTGAGCAGCGGTGGACAGCAGGAAGTTTGATGTGGGGGAGGGCAGTTGCAGAGCGACGTTCGTGTACAGCTCCCTCCAGCAGCTGACAAGCCAGGACCAGGGGACAGCCTGGAGCAAGGAGAGAAGCGATGAAAGAGCGCGGAAGAGGTGAGCTGTGTTGTCTTCTGTGAGCTCCCCCTCCTGTTATCCATCCAGCAGATTACACTGACACTGATTACTGACAGATCATTTGGGACTGCACACACCTCCCCCCCCCTTCCTGCTGCATAGAGATCAGCAGCCCTTGGAGAGGGGGGGGGGATGTGTGTGTGTGGTCCCATAGGATCTGAGGGAAAGGGGAGGGAGAAAGAAAGAGAAAGAAAGAGAAAGAAAGAAAGAAAGAAAAAGAGAAAGAAAGAAAAAAAGAAAGAAAAAGAGAAAGAAAGAAAAAAAGAAAGAAAAAAAGAAAGAGAGAGAAAGAAAGAAAAAGAGAAAGAGAGAGAAAGAAAGAAAGAGAGAAAGAAAGAAAGAGAGAAAGAAAGAGAGACACAAAGAGAGAAACAAAGAAAGAAAGAAAGAGAGAGAGAAAGAAAGAGAGAGAGAGAGAGAGAGAGAGAGAGAGAGAGAGAGAGAGAGAGAGAGAGAGAGAGGGGGGGGGGGGAGAGAAAGAGAGAAAGAGAGAGAGGGAGAGAGAAAGAGAGAAAGAAAGTAAGAAAGAAAGAAAGAGAGAAAGAGAAAGAGAGAAAGAGAGAAAGAGAAAGAAAAAGAAAGAAAAGGAAGAAAAAGAAAGAAAAAGACAGAAAAAGACAGAAAAAGAAAGAAAGAAAGGAAAAGGGAAGAGAGAGGGGTGGGGAAAGAGAGAGACAACAGAAAGAAAGGGAGAGAGATTCATATATACAGTTGCAAGAAAAAGTATGTGAACCCCTTGGGATTACGTGGAGTTTTGCATGAATTGGGCATAAAATGTTCTCTGAACGTCATCTAAATCACAACAATAGAAGAACACAGTCTGCTGAACATAATACTACACAAACATTAGATGTTGCCATGGTTTAATTGCACATAACATGTAAACATTCACAGTGCAAGGAGGAAAAAGTATGTGAGGCCCTAGCTTAACCACTTCCAGACTGGACACTTTTACCCCCTTCCTGACCAGGGCAATTTTCAGCTTTTAGCGCTATCACACTTTGAATGACAATTGCGCGGTCATGCAACACTGTACCCAAATGAATTTTTTACCATTTTTTTTAGATAGATAAAGCTTTATTTTGGTGGTATTTATTCACCACTGGGATTTGTATTTTTTTTGCTATGTAAATGAAATGTCCAAAAATTTTTTAAAAAAGTGTTTTTTTTATAAAATTTTGCAAATAAATAATATTTCATCATAAATCTTAGCCAAAATTTATTCCGTTATCTTTTTAGTAAAAAAAAAAAAATCCAAATTAGTTTATAAGCAAAAATTATAATTTTTAAACCCTTTTTTAAATTTTTTTTTTTTTTTTTTATATTATTATTTTATTTTATTTATTTATTTTTTTTACATACTGTCACCCTAGCAGTACAGTGTCACCATGGTGACACTGTACTACTTGTGAGGGGTGATAAAGATTTTTTTTTTTTTTTTTTACACTGATTGCTTTTACACCCATATAGGATGTAAAAGCAATCATTTCTCTCTCTGTGTGCATTCCTGCACTCATTGAGAAATACAGAGTGAGCTGTGATTGGTCACAGCTTGTCACATGGTACAAGGCTGTTGTGAATAGCCTTGTACCATGTGACCTCTGTGATCATTCACAGATTTCACACATAGTAAGCAATGATGTCAGAAGTGACATCTTGCTTACTACTTTGCATGTGATCACTGATTGGCCAATCAGTGATCACATGATCGGGACCTCGTACAGAGGTCCCGTCCGACGATCGGTGTTTCACTGTGTCCGGAGGACACAGCGGGCACCGGATCGCGGTGCTGCGCGCTCCCAGGGAGCGCGCACAAGCAGGGTGCGTGGAGGCCGTTTATAGACGGCCACCTGACCCTGCAGTGCCACCGTCCGGCCGTTTATATACAACGGCCGGTCGGGAAGTGGTTAATGACTTCTCCCAGAGCTAATTGGAGCCAGGAGTGAGCCAACCTTGACTCCAATCAGTGTGGTGATATTGGATGTGTTGCTGACAGCTGTCCTGCCCTTAAAAAACACACACCTGTTTTGGGTTTACTGGTTTCAAGAAGTACTGTCGGATGTGAACCATGCCTCGCAGAAAAGAGCTCTCAGAAGACCTACGATCAAGAATTGTTGACACGCATGAAGCTGGAAAGGGTTACAAAAGTATCTCCAAAAGCCTTGATGTTCATGTGTCCACGGTAAGACAGACTATCTACAAATGGAGAAAGTTTAGCACTGTTGCTACTCTCCCTAGGCGTGGCCGTCCTGTAAAAATGACTGCAAGAGCATAGCGCAGAATGCTGCATGAGGTAAAGAAGAATCCCAGAGTGTCAGCTAAAGACCTACAGAAATCTCTGGCACATGCTAACATTTTTGTTGACACATCTACAATAAGGAAAACATTAAACAAGAATGGAGTACATGGGAAGACACCACGGAGGAAGCCATTGCTGTCCAAAAAGAATATTGCAGCACGTTTGAAGTTTGCAAAAGAGCACCTGGATGTTCCACAGCACTACTGGCAAAATATACTGTGGACAGATGAAACCAAGATTGAGTTGTCTGGGAAGAACACACAATACTATGTGTGGAGAAAAAAAGGCACAGCACACCAACATCAAAACCTCATCCCCACTGTAAAACATGGCGGAGGGAGCATCATGGTTTGGGGCTGCTTTGCTGCCTCAGGGCCTGGACAGATTGTTGTCATTGATGGGGAAATGAATTCCAGAGTTTATCAAGACATTTTGCAGGAAAACGTACGACCATCTGTCCGCCAACTGAAGCTCTGCAGAGGATGGGTGATGCAACAGGACAATGACCCAAAGCATACAAGTAATTCAACAAAACAATGGCTGCAACAGCACAGAATACGCCTTCTGGAGTAGCCCAGTCAGAGTCCTGACCTCAACCTGATTGAAATGCTGTGGCATGACCCTAAGAGAGTGATTCGCACCAGACATCCCAAGAATATTGCTACACTGAAACAGTTTTGTGAAGAGGAGTGGTCCAAAATTACTCCAGATCGTTGTGCGGGTCTGATCTGCAACTACAGGAAACGTTTGGTTGAGGTTATTGCTGCCAAAGGAGGGTCAATCAGTTATTAAGTCCAAAGGTTCACATACTTTTTCCTCCCTGCACTGTGAATGTTTACATGTTATGTGCAATTAAACCATGGCAACATCTAATGTTTGTGTAGTATTATGTTCAGCAGACTGTGTTCTTCTATTGTTGTGACTTAGATGACGTTCAGAGCACATTTTATGCCCAATTCATGCAAAACTCCACGTAATCCCAAGGGGTTCACATACTTTTTCTTGCAACTGTACATACATACATACACACACACACACACACACACACACACACACACACACTTATTGACTCTCTCGCTCTCTCATTGGGGAGGAGGGGGGGTGCAACATTTTTGCGTTGCCTAGGGCAGCACAAAATCTAAATACACTACTGGGATTGACATGTGGAAAAATGGAACTTTAGAAGCAAAGGTTTCTTTGTTTTTTCTTTGGCATGGTTAATCCTCACTACTTGGATACTTAGAGCTTCATTTTGGTGCACTTGGAGCAAGAGCAGCCTAAAAATACCCACTCACTCTAAAGCACATGTGTAAGAAAGCCCGCAAGCAGAATTTGGCCTACTAAGCTGTGACGGGAATCACTTTGGGTGGGGGGCCCATGGAACCCAGCTTACTTTGGAGAGGTGGGGAGACCCCTGTCTCAGCTCCCCATATCCCTCTTATGTGTAAATCACCCTGTACCTGTTAGGGGTACAGGGTGATCTGTCCTAATATTGGGATGGGGTTTTTTGATTGTTTAAGGCTGCATATCATTGTTCTATTGTCTGTCTGGCTTGGGATAAAACTATTATGGGATGTGTATGTTTATGTGTATTAGCTTAGTGGGGGGGTGTCTCCAGCAGCTCTCCCTCCTGATGGGACTGTCTGCTGGTGTGAAGTTTCAGTACCTGTGTGTCGTTTGTTACTAAAATCTAGATTGCCCAAACCTGTGCCATTATGCAGGGAGGGGGGACTGTCCCCTGAGTGTATATATCTTGTATCTGTGTTCAAATAAACTAGTCTACCTCCTGGTTTACTTCAAGACTGGTGTCGTCTAGTCTTGTATGGTCGGCTGTGGTGTCTGTTGTTGGTGTTCGGACAGGGAAGCGGTATTCTAACGGAAGTACTCAAGCGCAGTCTGGGTTGGTTCCGTTACACAAGCCATTTCACAAGGTTCTCACACCTCTCCTACAGCTGTGGCACCCCCCTGGTCTCCACCCCCACCTTGTCTCAGCAGTCAGCAAGAGAGGACAACAGAATTCCTCCTACAGATCCTGCGCTTCTCCATGCAGCCACGGAGAAGTTCATCTTTGCCCCGTCTCAGCAGTCAGCAGCAAAGTGGAGAACAGAACTCCTCCTACAGATCCTGTATGCGGCAGCACCCCCTTCTCTCTGCCTCCCTTCATCTCAGCATTCAGCTGACTCTAACTTCTGACTACAGCCCTCCTCTGGTCCTCCTCCAGACCATGAATGTTTTTTCTTCCCAGTTCCGTCCCCAGAATCTTCCTCACAGCAGCACAAGGTAAGGGGGGGTGACACTGTGATGTAAGGGAGTCTTACAGATATAACCGTAATGCTGATGTGGCCTGTGATTAAATTGATTGGGACACCCCTGCTTTAAAGAGTTAACATTTGAGATACACACAGTCAAATCTTAGTAGTAGTAGTAGTAGAGCCACCACACCTGGTCCTTTGGGAGTCTCCACATAGTGAGGCAAGCATGGAGGATGACAGACCTGGAGCATGCACTGTCACAACTCAGATCGAAGAAAATGAAAAGCACTTTTGAACTTCAACTCAGATGCATTCACAACGGGAAGCACTGGCTACTTGCTCAGTAAAGGATTTCACTAACAACCAGACGTCATGTCCAAGCCCCAATTCATGCTTGTAATAATGGACCTGCAGACAGTTTCCATACAAACATCACATAGCACTGTACTTGCATTTTTTGCTCATCACAGCATGTTTTTATTATGCATTTTTAAATTGAATTTCATGTCATTTTTTTTCCTTCTACTTTAAAAGCCAACATTCCCATTGCTTAGAATCCCAGTGGAAAATCTCAAATATGCATTTTAGCCTATTACGGTTTCATACCATGGGTTGCACACATTAAAACAGGAAAAATACAGCAGGACTTTTCTTTCTAATTTCTCTTAAACACCGAGTGGAGGTTAGTGATGTGAAAGACAGCTACAGAAATAAATAGGAATTACCTGGGTAATGCACTTTTCATATGATGAAGAGTACCAAGAAGTACTAAACAAGTACTAAAAACCAATCATTTTACTGAAATATGCAGCTGCTCCAAGCAACATTAAAGGGAAGTGGGCGTCAGGTAACACATCAGTCCAATTTGCACATCAAGCATACATCAACTCCATTAATACAAAAAAAGAAAAAGACAGCTCAAGAGAATATAGAGATGTCAAATTTAATGAAATATTTTTTTTTTCAACAGAAAGTGCTGCAGGGTTCTAACAGGGAGAGTGTGTCTGAGAAATAGATGTACAATACCCAGGGTCACTTTAGCATGCCTTACAGCAATCCTTTACTCTGCCAATGCAGAGAAAACTAAAAGGTCCACCTAAAGTGTAACTCTACTTTTGTTGAGAAAAAAGAAACAATTCCTTCTGGTGATCTATGTATATTTAATGGTTTTCAACAAACATTTTTGCAGATTCCTATTTTTCTGAAGAAATAATTTGTTTCCCTATCTCTTTTGCAGATTGTTTCCTGAAGTGACAGATCATTATAACCACCTGAATGAATCTCTGTGCTCTAATGAGGAAAGCTGCTAGTAGACAAGCCTAAGGGAGTATCCCGACAAAAAAAAAATTTTTATTGCAGAGGATGCCTAAAATTTTACTTAGTGGTGACTTCTCAGAAAATCAGTCAGCCAAATCACAAAAGCTGGGAAATTATATTCCAGGGGGCATTCTGTACACAAACAGTGTAAAGATCACCTCCAGGTTGCCATATTACATTTATTTTTTTCACCTTTTTAGAAAATTACAATGGATGCAGATTACAATGGAAAGATATTTTTAACTAGAATTAAATTTATATTAAATAATGAAAGCAGAGTTTTCCTTTAACTTCTCACCTTCCCAGCTGGTTATATTCACCTTGCCATGTTCCCATGTTATTCCATTAAGTCACCTGGTGGTGAGGGAGCAAAGGAAAAGGGAGTACAGTATATGTTGCTGAGAAGGGAAGAGAGGTTCAGTGAGCTTTGCCCCTCTATAGGCAAAACAAAGTCCATCCCTGGGCCACACTGCATGGGGTAACTGCTCATTTTTATCCAGGAGAGAGGAGAAAGGTGAAATACTCAACTAATTATTTGATCCTGCCAGGACAAGGTCCCTGAGACACCTGCTCCAACTCCCCCACCCCGTGGTCTAGTAGTCTTGTGTGGTGGACTGTTACTGGTGTCATCAAGTCCAAAGTAGGCTCCATGGACCAAGAACAGTCCACCACTGGACTGTGTTGGAGCGCCATTTTCCACTGGAACAAAGAATCAGGTAAGTAAAAGCTCTCTTCACCCGCAGACAAAACGAGCAGTTGACCCGTGCAGTGTGTGCACAGCCCAACTGCTAGGGAAAAAACTTTTTGTTGCCTGGAGTTAGGCTTTAAAGGCCAACTCCACTCTGAGGGCAAGGTTACATGTTACACTCTTATATAGGGTGTAAAATGTAACAGAGCAAATGGAACCCCCCACAACCACTTATGAAATTCGAGAGATCTGTGAATAAACAAACAACAAGTTCCATCTGCTACAGTGTCAGATGGACTTGTAGTTCTCAATGGAACACAAGTGTTGGTGATCAGCGGACTCGTAGGCCATCGACACATCCTCCAGCTCTTTACCTGAAAGTCTGTAACTTGGTACAGACATTGAGCTGGAGGAAGAGTCTGCAGGAGCATGGCATTGCACCAGCCATTCTAGTGATGGGTGTTGCAATGTTTTGCAGGCTAATTTATTTTTTTAAAAAATGCACTTTTTTTGCTATAAATACATGTGAATTTTTTTTTTGTATAAGGTTGCACTTAGCCTTAAGGGGGTATTACAGTCATTTGCATCAGGGCTAATGTTGCAGTTACAAACATAAAATAGTGGATAACAAACAGGCCTATATCTGTCAAACTAAATCTATATAGTATAAATAAGTGTAAAAGTTAAAACATACATTACATGGGAGGACCTTTAAATTTTAGCTGGAGCCTAAATACCCAGTATGGTATGGGACATACGTACTCTGAATTTTTCAAACTTTCAGCATAATTCCATAAGACAGGTACCACAGAAGATGGGGGAATATGTCCAACTGAATATTATTAAACGGGCTACCTGAACCTTTTCCAATGTTCCATAGACATAATATGCAGGATAATTATGAGTTCCTAGTCCAATGCTATTAGAAACATTGACATAGTACACAACACATCGAAACTGGCATCCTTTCCTTTCATCTACAGCATACAACTCACAATGGAAGAGACACCATATGGCTGGTTTCTCGATTCACGCCAGATAAGCTAGGTAGACAGGTAGCATCTGCAACGCTTTCAGGAGTTGAAACAAGTTAAGAGTTATGAGGCATTAAGAAGAAATAATAAGGTAAAACAGCAGAAGGTTATTAAAATCCTATTCTGGGATCTTTCCCCAAGCCAGCTGTTGAAAGAATAGCGCTCGTCTCAAAAGACTGATTCTCGCTTCTCTTTCACCATGCCAAACTGTACAAAGATTTACTAGAACTCTGTTAGCACCTAAGCAAGCAAGAAATTATACTACATTAGTTTTACAGTGTGGGAAGCTGGAAGAGAAAATTGTTCTGTTCAGGAGCCAAATCAAGGCAGCTACAATAAAGAGGCAATAGCCTCAGTCAGCCAGTATATGTCCTGTACAGAGAGGCAGATCCAGAAAATGTCAAGACCCCATGTTTTACAGCAACACTTAGAATTTATACACCTTTCAGGAGAATCAATGACTGTGAGAGGCCATAAAAGTGTTGGGATAAGAAGAGATAAGAAATATTTCCAGTGGGGACACGGACAGCAAAAACAACATTTTTGGTAAAACATGGAACAGTTAGAGTCTCTGTCAGATTTTTATTACTCATGTGAACTTGTAGATAGAAGGCACTGAAGGGATATAATAGCCATGGCAAGGCTGCTCCAAATACACAAAGGAGCCATAAGGGGGCATTTTGGGTCAGATCCACAATAAAGGAGATTGGAGCACTGCGTGGCTTGTTAAAAGTCAAACATAAAATATTTAATTTCCTCATCTCAATGTGTTTCACATGCCCCCTTCATCAGTTACAAAATGTGGCATTTAAATGTAGCATTGTCAGCTTACTCATACAGTTCTCTAGAAAGGGAATCCCTAACCCCTGTGCTCTCTCACAACTTTTAGATAGGCATGATGTCATGGTCTCTATAAAGGTTTAGTTTTTAAAAATCAGCACAGGGACAGTACTTGGGTTGAATGAGAAGTGTCCCTTGTGCTGGCTTTCCTAAATCAACCATCCCCCACACACCCGCAGCTGTAATCTTGTGGTACTGCAGGGGTTAATACAGCCTCTGGACTTTGTCAAGATGGTGACTATGACCATCCTTTCTGCCCCCTCCTCCATTCATGGTATAACTGCCATAAATTAAAAAGTCCTCTATGAATGGGGAGTGGGTGCATGATAGAAAGGTCCATCTCCTCCATTTATACAGCGCTTTTTATTAATGGAAGCTATAGTACAGCTTCTATGGATGGAGAAGGTGGTGGGAAGGACAGGCATAGTATAAAAAAAAATAAAATAAAAACGTTTTGTCTGGAGTTAAAGTGGTTGTAAACCTCAGATGTAAAATATGAGCAAAGCATATCCCTCTATAGTGTGTACTTGTCTCAATTAAGAGCACCAAGTATCATTTCTGTCTTTTGCCTTGTTCCTTTGCTATCAGCAGGAGTCTCTTTTAACAAGTTTTCCTGACACTGAGAGAAAAATGGTGACAGGGGAGGGAGCTCCAGCGGATTGACAAACTCAGCTCTGTTCCTGTGAGCTGTGTGAAGGGGGGGGGGGGGGGTGTCTCTTCCCTCCAATCAGCTCTCAGAGCTCTCCTCACTAAGTTCTACAGTGTGTAATTTTAGCTCTCTGGCCCTTTTTTTATAACAGCTCAGACAAAAACTTTATAAATTCTGAACTTTGAACAGATGTAGAGAAGAGAATATAGAAGAGAAGATAGACAGGTACAAATTATGTAGGAAGATTTGATCCATCTTTGTATATCACCTGAGGCCAGTCACTTCATTGGGTATATGTAAGGGTTTACAACCAATTTAAGCTCTAGGCACTGGACTGCTAAAATTTGTATATTGCCGTCTCCCATTTCATAGGTATAGTATATACGTGAATTGGATGCGCGTTTAAATTTCAGCTGCTCTTTTGTAAAATAGCGACCTCTTCATGTATATTGTTTTTGCTTATTTTGGCTGTGATTTTAAGCCTTGCTCTGAAATGGTCAGTTTTATGGCCTCATTAAATAGGGTTTTATATGGAGGCTGGTAACTTTGTATATTGCAAGATGAAAAATATCTCCATTTCTTTTACTAAACTCTAGCTTAAGCCTTAAATTACTTTGTTGTTTCACAAGCCATTCAAAAGCCACATTTTAGTAGGAATAGCAATAAAAAGCAAAGGAAAAGAGTCAAATCAATTGAGTGAAAATGCTTTGCCAGGTAACATATGCTCCACATTTTTACAGCTTGTTTTTGCTTTGTAAATTTATGTCTGCAAAATTTATTAGCATACAGCATGATATTGATGTGCAGAGAACTAGCGGGGAGCACAACGCTTATCATTTGTCATGCCACATTTTATACAATAACATTTTAATTGTTTTGTAGAATACAAAAATTACTGTATCAAGGACAACACACAAATATTAAAAAAAAAAGAAAAGCATATTACCAGAGGGGAAGAAACATAAAGCATATGTAAACCTAAATCACTAAAATCTAGTATTAACTTTAACATGTTAAAGCCCAACCGAGTCGGACCACTGCTAACAAAATTCAGTGGCCTGGGTCTCTAGCAGTCATAGGACATGCCACCCACTCCACTGCCGCCCACTGGTGCAGTAAAAGCTTCTTTCTGGCACTTCGACCAAACATCTCATTTGTGTTCAAGTATAACCGTATTGTACTCCTTAAAAACAACCACACCATCTTTTTCCAGAGCAGCCTGTATTTCTTTTGTGGTCACCTATGGGTTTTTCTTTGAGTCCCGGACAATTCTTCTGTCAGTTATGGCTGCAATCTTTCTTGGTCTACCTGTGCTTGGCTTGGTATCAAGAGATCCCCAAACTTTCCACTTCTTAATAAGTTAACAGTACTGATTGGCATATTCAAGGCTTTGGGCATCTTTTTATGTTCTTTTCCATCTTTATAAAGTTCCATTACTTTGTTACACAGGACTTTTGACAGTTTTTTTTCTGATCCCCATGGCTCAGTATCTAGCCTAGTCAGTGATTCCATGTAAAAGCTAACAAACTCATTGACTATTTATACACTGACACTAATTGCAATTTAAAAAGCCACAGATGCGGGACATTAACCTCTAACTGGCATTTTAACCCTTGTGTGTCTGTACCAAGGCCAAACATTCCAGGGGAGGGAAACATTTGATCATGACCATTTGGGTGATTTCTGTTATCATGATTTAAAAAGGAGCCAAACAACTATTTGATAAGAAATGGCTTCATATGATCATCATCCTTCAATAAAAGAGCATTTTTTGGCATGATGAGTCATATTTTCAATATCAATGCCAGAATTTCACAATTTCTGCCAGGATATGTAAGCTTTTGAGCACAACTTTATATATACACACACATGTGATTTTGCATCCGGGTAGGGGGCACGTGAGAGCCGCGTGGACGCCCTACCAGCGCTACTATTCACGGCCTTGGCTGTCAATCACCGAATTCCGGCTGGTGATTACTCTCCGGCACCTGATCAAGGAGCATTACTGACGGAGGGAGAGAACTATAAGTGAACAATACAGATCTCTCCCCTGTTAGCTCCTGCACACTGCTATGCATGGCTTTGCATAGCAGAGCCATGCAAAGCAGTGTGCTTACAGTGAAGTACACACACAGCACACGGTAAAACAGCACACAGTTAATCCTTTGATCCCACATGTTAACCCCTTCCTGCCCAGTGCCATTAGTACAGTGTCAGTGCTTTTTATTAGCACTGATCACTGCATTGGTGTCATCGGGAATTTCAGTGACACCAAGTCAGTTCCCCCCCAGTGTCAGAATGCCCGCCGCAGTCCCGCTATAAATCGCCGATCTCCGCCATTACTAGTGAAAAACAAAAATCTCAGTATATGTACTGCCATTTGTAAACGCTATAACTTTCATGTAGGCCAATTAATTTACACGTATAGGGAATTTTGTTTTAGCAAGGACATGTAGCAGAATACATTTTGGCCTAAATTTCTGACAAAATTAGATTTTTTTTACTGGACATGTTTAAATAGCAAAAAAAATAACAAATACTGCTTATTTCTCAAAATTGTTGGTCTTCTTTTTTTTTGTTATAGTGTAAAAAATAAAAACCGCACAGGCTATCAAATACCACCGAAAGAAAGCTCTATTCATGGGGGAAAAATAAAAAGAGGACATGAATTTCATTTGGGTGCAGTGTTGCATGACTGCGCAATTGTCAGCTAAAATAACTCAGTGCCGTAACGCAAAAAATGGCCTGGTCAGGAAGCGGGGTAAATCCTCTGGCAGGCAAGTGGTTAAAAGAAATACCTTGTGATCCTGCCATGAAGGTCTCTGTACAGGCACTTCCTGTTACAGGGTGACAACACTATGTACTTGTCTCCCAATTGTTCTTCTGTGTTATCACCCAGGCTTTCGATGGACACTGCAGGTGCGGTTTCAAAAAACAATATGCAGGCATAGTCAATGGTTATCACAGTTAGGAAGGCCACCCTAAGTAATACTATGCAATCATCACTGAACTGCATGTAGACAGGATGTGGCTTTAAATAGGTTGCAGATCAGTAGCACTGAGGTGCAACAAGGGATAAGAAAAGCTAAGAAAGAAGTCTATTATTGACAAATGGTTACAATGCATAGTGATTAAGGAGTTGATGTATTAAAACTGAAGGAGTGTAAAACCTGGTGCAGCTGTGCATGGTAGCCAGTCCGCTTCTACCTTCAGCTTCATTAAGCTTTGACAAATAAAAAAAAAAAAAAAAAACACTGGAAGCTGATTGGTTTCTATGCACAGCTGCACCAGATTTTGAACTCTCCAGTTTTAGTACACCAACCCCTAAATGTCATGCCATTCGATGGTATATTTAATAAGAATTACATCTATATTCCAAAATCCAAATATCAGATAAGCTGGGCACAAATATCACCCAATACACCTGAACATTTATGTAAAGGACGTTCTTCCAATCATGTGGCTCTCAGGAAACTGATTTCTGTTTTTTATCTTAATGTGTAAGGTCTATTTGTGAACATGATTGGACATTGATAAGAAAATTACACTTCTGTCATTCAACTGTCTGCAATCTTCATGTACACAAAGTGCAGTTATATTAGGCTGTTTTATTACATTTATTTTATTACATTTAACTGGCATAGTAGAACGCAAACACACAAATAAATCCCCACTTCCATCCCTTCTATAGGTACACACTCACATACAAAAGAACTAGTTTGCTCATAAACTAAAATTAACCTACCAGTGTGAATTCAGAATGTGGAAAGAAATCAGAACACGTATTGGAAACACAAGCAAGCATGCAAAGAACAGCTCCATGCACACAGCATCTCTGGTGAGCATTAAACCTATTATGATCAGCTTATAGCACTCTAATCTGCACATGGAATCTGAACAACTGCCATAGACATTCAACATTGATTCAAAAATAACACATTTATGATCTGGTGAAAAGGAAAAGCCATTTTCCATTTTGGAATTTGTCATTGTTTCTACATCTGCTGGTTGGGAGGATTGGAGTTCAAGCAAAGGAGGTGACTGGTCCGAATATCTTTTCCCTAAGCCCTTTCAGACGAAATTCTGAGACCAGTACTAAGTTCTCTGGCCTGGCCAGTGTAGGAGTCCACAGCATGTGTTTCTGTGAGCAAGGTATTTTAGAGAGCTAATTTTTTTTCCTAATTGTGGATAAAGTAAGGATGGGCTAGACCTGTGTTGGGGGGGTCTAGGTCCACATTAAGAAGATTTCCCCTCAACATAACACTTTTTAACAGCTAGGGGTCAGGTTATAACCTTTCTGCCTTCCTATCCTGATCACCTGTTCCATGCATTGCTTTTCCTGATATCACAATGGTGTCCTGAGGTCACTTGGTCAGTGCATAGTGCTGTGGTGCTCCAATAACTTACTGACACATAAAGTGGTGCTAAAGGCAGAAGGTGCTTTACCCTAATGCTTTCTATGCATTAATATAAAACCTTCCTATTTGTGTCCATATAAAAGAACATCTGGGTAGGAGTGACCATAGCATGATTTCATTTATTGTTAGCTGTAAACAGCAAGCACATACGGGAAAAATAAAAATGCTCAATTTTAAGAGAGCTAATTTTCTAAGGCTGAGAGCTGCTCTCCAAGACTTAGACTGGGGGGGGGGGGGATACTGGCATCAATGAACACAACACAGAAATGGGAGTTCTTCAAAAAGACTGTATGTGAAAACACTGCAAAATATATTCCCATGGGCGACAAGTTTAAAAGGCTAAAAATCAAACCTATGTGGCTTACGGCCAAAGTTAAAAAAGCTATAGATAATAAGAAAAGAGCTTTTATTAAATATAAAAATGAAGGAATGCTATCATCGTTTAAACATTACAAAGAATATAACAGAATTGGATCATGCTTTGCTGGGCTTATTTTGCCTTCCTCTGGATCAACTGTGGGTATAGGATTAGAATTTTTTTTTTTAATGGTTGAACTGGATGGACTTTTGTCTTTTTTCAGCCAGACTAACTATGTAACTATGTGTCACCCCCCCCCGAACACTTACCTGACACCACTCTCAACCCAGCGCGATCCCCGCAGGCAGCACTGTTCTGCTCCATCGGCTCCTGTTGCTGTTAGTCAAATCCAGGGAGGGAACTTTATCAATACACATACACAGCCCTGCTCGGGATCAAGCCCACACAAGTGGCTTGCTATGGGGACACTTGGAGAAGAGGGGCTTAAAGCACCAGTTGGAGATCCAAAAAAAGAGAAGGTTTAGGGTGCTCTGTGCAATACTATTGCATAGAGCAGGCAAGCATAAGGGCACTAAGAAATTGAGCTCAATCCATGAACACAAATAATAGATAAGCTGGATATATTATTCTTATGTTTGTCTTTATTGGGATAATTGGAGAACATATTTATATCAGCAAGGCTGCTGTTATTTGGATAGCGCTTTTTCTTATAATTTGCGGCATTGACTTTACAGCCTCAATCCATGAATATTTTGTCTTCTAACACACTACAACATTTCCTCCAGTGCTTGTTCACACTGACCTTAGAGAATTGTTGTTTAAACAGATATTGGAATTGTGTCAATGGACAAATGCAGGTTGTTTAAAGGTGCATTTAGCATGTGTTTTGGTCAATTTGAGATGCTTGTAAGACAATTTATATATTTTTTCACATTCAATTATGACCTGCTTTTGTTCTGCTTCAAACTGCTTTTGCATTCCCATCAAGTTGTTAGGTGAGGGAAGCAGTTCTGATACAAACAAAAGCCAGTTGACACAATCCCATCATTTATTGGAGCCTGTAAAGGATCTAGCACCAGCCCAGATAGAACCCTGGATGCCCAGATATAATCCAGGATCCCCAGACCTAAACTGGCTCCCATACAGTTGTTTAGCACCTAGCATTAATGAAATCCTAGCAGGCTGAAGTAAAGCATAAATGTTTGTGATCTTAGTGGCAAAGATTTGCAGCAATACTCTAGTAAATTAATTCTGTAAATAGGCAGCTCACCCATCATAGAAATGCAAGTCCTCATAGCACATGGAGTGCACAGTCCTCGTCTGCAGGCGTTATCCATGAACAAAAGATCACCAGGACTTCCCCAGGTTCTTATAAAAGCCGGATTTATTAGGACAGATTCGGCAAGTAACACTTACACGAACCCATTCCTAATCAGAGTCCTGCAGCAACAATCTGCATCCGTGAAAGTGATTTCAGCATTTATAATAGAATGTGATAGAAATAAATAAGAAGTATAAAATATTTAATTCATCCATCTCCCTTTAGAAGCGACCCATTTACAAAGCACCATATTCTGGCAGGTTACTCGTCTGCTTTGCTTGCTGCACTTGCTGTCTCAGGCATCATTTGGTTTTGGCAGTGTTTGAAAGAGCAGGCAGCTTGTTGTAACTGAATTCAACAATATAATAAACTTACAATATAGGTCGCAGATACCTATGCTGAAAGAGAACAAGGGCACAGAGTAAAAAAGGCATCATGTCAGGAAGCCTAAAGACCTTCAGAAGACATGGGACATGACAGATGACATCAGAAACCAACACTGACAAAATCTCAGCAACTCTATTCAGGAAAAAAACCAGGTCACATACACAATCTCAGGTTATGATAGCCTGAAATACTATTTTTCAATTGCAAATCATAGAAGAACCTATGCCAAAGGGTAAACAAAATAGCTCCTGGCAGATGTGCACATTTATTGGATAGATGGGTAATCCTTGTATTGTATGCAGCATCTAGTCTCTACCCCCCCCCCCCCAATCCATCAGGCTTGTATAAATACACCAATTGCTCTTGCCATAGGCTAGTAGTGAAACAGCAAACAAAACATACTGTGAGAAGGAACAAGGATTGTCACTGCGTATATTGTAAAGTATGTACCTCCTAAAAGAAATGCAGAGGCTGCTGTTTCCAAACTGCTTGTTAAAGTAAACTGTTGGCAAGGATATACACATTCAATTATTTACATTTTCTTAACCAGTAGTAAACAAGCTTTAACATAAGCAGTCACCAACCTTGCACTCACTAACCTCTGTAGCTGAAGGTGCTATGGGGCAATTCAACTTCAAAGTTCAAAGCAGTTTGTCTAGGTAGTTCTCTCAGGAGCTCAGCACACACTATTCTCTCCTCACATCAATAAATCAGCAGTTCAGCTTACCCTTCTCATTCTGCTCAGCAGGGACTTCTCCTGCTCCCCTCTCCAATAGTGACTCCGTAGCCTTACAGCCTTCTCATCTCTGAAGTAAACATACAGGATGAGTTAGGGGTGGAGGTGGATGTGAGCTGAGCTGCTGAAAGGAGGACTTAAAGTGGACCTCCACTGAAAAATGAAAGCACAACTTATCCTCCTCCCCACTCCAAACACATTTGAATTTTTTTTGGCAGGGAGTACCTTTTTTTTTTTTTTTTTTCTTTAAAGCGGTACCCACTCCCACTTCAATTCTCATGGCATCTGCTTGGGACACCCCCCCACCCCCATCCCCTTGTTTGCAGTCTCCTGGGACACATCACTCATTCTAGGCAGCTGCAGGACCAGTCCCATAATACTGCTGTGCATCGTGCAGTTGGGAGCTGGCTGGGAGATATCAGGAAATCAAAGTCGGCTCCCACATCAAAGGAGAAGGCACAGGAAAACAAAAGCTCCATAAAAGGATTGATTGCGTGGAGGATAACACTGGAACCCATAGGCTGGTAAGGGTTTGTTTCTTAAATGTAAGCAGCTACATTATTTGATTTTTTTTTTTTTTTTTTAAACAAGACTGAAGTTCTTTAAATGACTTTAATGTTTCTGCTAAGAACTTTGAGGATGAATTGCTGCAAAGTGATTGCTGCTACAGAGGTCAAACAGCTCATTTACAGTAAAAATATCTAAACCCAAAACAAAAATGTAATATTTTGCAGAGTACCCGTACCTAGATGTGATAGCTGCATTAGTTGACATTTTTTCAAACTAGGAACATTTTCCTAAAACACAGAAAATACCTGTTAATGTTTCCATAAATGCAGTGGCTGTATTTAAGTGGTTCTAAAAGCAGAAGGTTTTTACCTTCATGAAGTCTATGTTCAGCTCCTCTAAAATACTTGCCTGAGCCTCATTCGATTCAGTGAGGTGCACAAGAGCAGCAGCTCTCTTGGGTCTCTGCCTCCTCATTGGATGAGAGACAGCAATTGGTTCCCACTGCTGTCAACAACAGTGAGGAAAGAGCTGGGGCAGGGCAGATCCCT
Source organism: Staurois parvus (assembly GCF_062004578.1). Lineage (NCBI taxonomy): Eukaryota > Metazoa > Chordata > Amphibia > Anura > Ranidae > Staurois > Staurois parvus. The sequence continues at coordinate 1,553,270 of NW_028318142.1, forward strand.
GTTCTGTGCATCTTAAAGCGGAGTTCCACCCAAAAGGGGTGTGTGGGGGGTTACTCAAATTTGACAGGATACCCGCTTCCACTTCTGCTGCGATCGCCTAGGCGATCGGAAGTGGAAGTTGTCCTCCTACTCTGCCTCCCAGAAGTCTTGTGGGATACGTGACAGGAACCAGAAGATGACGTGGCTATTCAGGAAGCGCAGCGCTACTCACGCATGCGCTGTGGGCACCTGGCTGTGAAGCTGCAAGCTGTCACAAGCAGGTTCCCACAATGAAGATGCCGGCACCTGGAATACAGGACGGTCGGTGAAACGGGCTGCGGCGGGGGCAACTTGGGATCGTGGGACAGGTGAATGGATGTTTTTTAAAAGTCAGCAGCTACAGTTTTTGTAGCTGCTGACTTTTATTTTTTTACAGAGTGAGTGAAACTCCGCTTTAAGGACACACAGAGCGGGGTTTGTGAATGAGCACACATGAGTGCCCCCATAGCAAGTAGCTAGCTATGGGGCACTTGTAGAAGAGAAAGAGCGCCAGCTGGGGACCCCAGAAGAGGAGGATTAGGGCTGCTCTGTGCATAATTATTACACAGAGTAGGCAAGTATAACATGTTCTTTTCCAATGTTTGTTTCCAATAAAAAAAGTGTTTCTCTCCATCAGCTGTCTGTTGCAAAAATTGCCTCTATATGTTTTTTTATCTGCATTTTACATCAACAAGATACAGAAGCGGAATTGTATATGCTGTTTGTGTATACAGTATAACTTGCTATTAATATTTATAAGTAATAATACTATAGATTGTTGATTCAGGAAGTATTCATTGCCTTAGGGCTATGACGGATATTTTTCCCACTTGGAGCAAATTTGACTTTGCTTTATAAGGATTTTATTTTTACCTTCCTCTGGATCCACTGTAGATTTAGAGCTCTGAGGATGCAGGTTGTTAATGTATTCATTCTTGTCTATTGGTTGAGCTTTATTGTAACCATGTTCAGATCATTAAACCTTCCAATAAAACAATAAACACATTGGTAAAAAAAAAAAAAAAAAAAAAAACACGCACACAGGCAGATGATGCAAATGAAACCTGCATATTTTTTGGAGACTGAAGTAGTTCATATACATTATTGGTCACTTGACACATTATTCAAGAGATATTCCAATACGTGAATAGATGAATGTTAAAACCTGCTCTGATCATATTTAAATGCCTTCTTCGGGAAGCTAGGCACACAGAGAGGTGAACAACCTGTGTGATTACAAAATTCATCCAGGGATTCAGAGCTCCCTGTACTTTTGGATTTTCTGCATGATGCATGCAGTAATAGTCACTAGTTCGGTTGAGAGAGCTACTGAGAGTATTCTGCCAGAATTAGATATCAAAAGAGAACACATATTTATGCACACAGAGGATAGCTAATGCTCAGGGTGAAATATACCTAAATTAAGTTTTCTCTTTGCCACAGAGTCTAAAAAAAGTTGTGAACCTACGGAATATAGATAACATTTATAAAAATTGTTTTTAAAAAAATAATTAAATTACAAAATGTACAGAAAAAAAAAAGATTTACATGGCTTATGAAGAAAGCTATATACTTTTTTTATAATGAGAAAAAATAGCCCAAACCTTAGTGTTATTGTTTTTGGACTCAATTGGGTTTATTCAATAAATCTGTGCAAAGTGCGGTTACCAATCCATTATCCAGGCATTGCAGAGCCAGCATGCAGCTTACTAAAAGTACTTTTTTTTTATACTTTTTTCATGTATTTATTTTAATTTAATAAGATTGAAGGAAGAGTTGATTTTCCTTTTTTTAATTATTTGGGAAAAACAGTTCACATGTTTAAATAAATGAATAACTAAATCAAACACTTTGGAATATGTTCTTGTTCAATCCACAGCATTCAGAACTTCTATTCTAGTAAATCCAATTATCAGCATTGCTTTAGTATGAAGTCAATTTCATCAGTCTACTGTTCCAGCAACATCACTAAAATTGTTAAATAAATCTCTAAGTACTGCTCTCTTCAGAAACTCGATCATGTAAATAAACAAAAAGAACGAAAGGAAAACCCACAAGAATAGTTAATTTTCAAATTTCCATGAGAAGTAATAATCCATTCAACATCAGAGTTGTTCAATCTCATGATTACAACCTGACCTAGTTGCTGACTCTTGCTTTCGTATAAAAAACAGCTCATCTCCCAACAAAATCTGCTTAAAATAGCCAGGAAAGACGATAAGAGAAGGAAAAAGGTTGTTGGAAGAATCTACTGATTATGGAATGTCTTAGCTGATCTGACAACTGCAGACAACTCCAACCAATGGGTCTCAGAAAATACCTTGGATTGTACGCTGCTTGATAGGAGGGACTGATGTGAATATACAATATGTAAAAGCATTATATAAATTGTTGGCATTAAAAAAATACCATAAATAAAAAAACAATTATTTTTAATAGTGCCAGTTCCAGCCAGTGTCCTGCATTGGTACACTGCACCACACATTGGCATAACAGAAGACAATTTATTCTGGTCATTGAAATAATGAACGCTAAAATGCTAAATGCATCTAGCCTTAACAAGCGTTTTGGCGCGTTAATCGTTTTTCCTAAAAGTGGCTGCAAAAACACTCTGTGTGCATGAGGCCTAACAGATGAAATCTTTCCAAAGTGGGGGAAATCCCTCTTTGGGCTCATTCACTTAAAGCCTATACCATACACTGGGCTATAGCACTCAATAAATGGATGCAAATGCTCTTTGCACTGCAGAGTGCTGCATTGTAAAAAAAAATATACAGAGCCTATTTTTTCGAGGATTGATGGTACATTTAAAACAATTTTTTTTTTTTAAAAAACAATTTCACGAAAGCAGTTCAGTGAGCAAAGCTGATTATTTCCACTTGAGCTACCTACCTCCACCAAAACAATATGCACAGCAAAAACAGTATGTCCCTGTAAAACAATACCAATATACATCATAAAAATAAATGGCGCATGTTTACAAATTCATTTAATTTAGCCGAGTGTGATTTTGAAAGAAAAGTTCCTCAGAGTGCTCATATTTTCCATTTGTAGTCACAGACTTTCCCTTTAGTGCCGTACATTTCTAGGAAAACAGTATCTCATGGGTACAGAAATGCTACTAATGTCTTCTATCAATCCACACTTCACACCCACTGATAAGATGTTGCTTTTAGTGTAGAGATAATTTGTGCTTTGTTAAAAGGGATTGGAAAGCCTTCAAGGACCATCAAGATAGAAATAAGAGAGCTACATTTGTTGACTTGTAGGCTCCAGGACATTCATCTTTGGTTTTCTTGACATTGAACAGTTGGCACCCTTCCTATTGACCAGTATGGCCACCCATCATAATGATGGGCAATTAGGCACATGGAAGAGGTGCTTTAACTTCCCTTTAAACCACATGGTTGTTGCTCCCCCCATTTTTTTTTAATACCCTTGTAGTAAGCCTCCCTGCGCTCAGTTTTAGTGTTCAGTAAGTCTAGAGGTGGAGGAATAAGCTATTATAATTACCTTTTTACTCACTCCAACAGGCTTCTACCATGCTGTAGGGTTTAATTACTTTAATTAGCCAGAAAATCAGGCTCACGTCTGCATAGAAACCAATCAGCTTCTACCCTCAGCTTGTTCAACTAAGCTTTGACAATAAAACCTGGAAGCTGATTGGTTTCTATGCAGAAGTAAGCCTGATGTTGCACTCTCCAACTTTAGTAAATAAACCCCACTGTGACTTGTCCCACAAACGCCTCTTTTGACGCAGCCCATCTACATCCTGATCCTTGCAACAGACCCACATGGATGTACACTCCTGGATGCAGGTGGAGACCACAGGTCCATGCAGCCAGCCACCTCTCATTTATTTTAGGAGACTGCTTGCATCAGACTGCATGGAACACCTGTGCCTGCCGCAGAAGTTAAGACGATCCCTTTGCATGTGTGTAGGGATCAGTAATCCTGTATGAATGAGGCCTTACCCCTAGACCTGAGGGAGGATGCAACTGCATGGGTATTTTTACAAAAATCCTTGAGTCAAGGTTTAAACATAGTTCCCTGCAAAAGAGGTGTTACACAATACCGCTCTCTCCAAAAACCTGTGTCTCATATCTTTGAAAAACTCTATAGCCTCCATCAAAATCTTTAGCAGTCAACACTACAGGAACGTTGGATGCCCAAGTCCCTCTCTGCACACTGCAGTTCCATCCTCCAGCCCCTACTACAGAACATAGCAGTGACATAGCGGCCAGAGGAAGGTCCACAGCAAAGGATGGGGGAAGCTTTATAAAGTGTTGAATGCCAAATATTCTGGATGTTGCTTTAATAAAAGTCTTGTACATACAGGGGTTGGACAAAAAAAATGGAAACACTACATGATTTGCAGGTGTGACTACTTGTTTCACATTGAAAGCAGAAGTGATGTGACACTCTCTTGTTTCCACTGTGTGATGAGACACCTAGCTAACAGGTGGGAAGCCTCACTTTCGGCATTCACTGAGTGTGAAGCTAGTAATAAGGAGTCATGTCAGAGCTTACGGAGCTTCAAAAAGGGCAAATTGCTGGTGCCCGTTTATCTGGTGCCTCTGTGACTGAAGTTGCCAATTTATTTGCTGATTCGCGAGGTACAGTATCAAAAGGTTATGACGCCATATACAGTTCCCAGGAAAACATTGTCTGATAAGCACAAGCATGGTCGACATGGTCAATTGACTGAACTAGACAAAAAGGACATTGTGCAGAATTGTGACTCAGAATAGGAAAACAACTGCTGCAAAAGTGACTGAAGAACTCAATCTCCGTCCCGTGATGACTAAGATTTAGCCCTGGAATCATAATCTTATTATGGAAATAACACGCAACTGTTGAAAATGAAATGACATTTAGTTTGCTAAATCAATGTTTCATTAATGCTTGTTAATCTCCATCTCACTGTTGCTCATCTCCTGCAACCCCTTTGCAGTCAAATCCTGTCTACACGCACTTCAGCGATGGCTGCATGGCATATCTCATTACAGGTTACTCAAATGATGGCAACAGTGGCCCCTGATGATTTCAGTTGCGATTTGCAAGGCATCTGACACAGATGTCTATGGAAATTGCAACAAAAGTAGTGCATGCACTACTTTAGAAATCGGTGCAGCTCCGACCAAGTTGGAACCGCACCGATATGGCTGCTCTAATAGCGGACAATGGGGTACGACTTGGCATAAGGTTTTGCAAGTTGCCTGGCATGCAAATTGCATGCCAAGTCGCACTCGATGTGACCAGGGTGTTCGGGAGAAAACACCTACATTATTCCTCACTCCTGTACGCTCCCTGCAGCACTGTGACTGGTACCCTGCAGCTGTTCTGGCTCCAGTCTCTTAAAATGTACAATAAAGGGTAATGTCCCTGTATTGTATGCAAGGATGCCAAGCCTTGGCCCCCAGACTGGAGCTTTGGCCAGAGGAGGAGAGCTCCGGAAGTTGACTGCAGTGGGGAATCAGTATGTGATAGAGTCTGTTATGCAATCCCCAAGACAAATGGGGAATTTGATTTTTTTATTTTCATTTTGGACTTGAGTATAAAGTATACTAATATAAGGCTTATACATTTTAAATTTTTTGGAGTAGTAGCCCTTTAAAGTAAAAACTAACTTGAGCAATAGAAATTCACTTTTCATGGATGTGACTTTAGTTAAATGGAAGTCTGACTGGCTGCTATGAAGTATTACAATTCGTGCCATCCTTGTATATCGCACCTCTTCCTATACCACATAAGGACACAATAGTACGGCATCTTTCAACAATCTTCAAGTTACAAAACCTGGTTGGATGTCAGTGTCACAAATCTCTGACCTGGAATAAAAATAGTTGAAAAATAAAACCTTCTCAAGAGCACTAGAAGAGAAGTGGTGCTTGAACTGGCGTGTATAAAGCAGTAGCACAAATGGGCACCAGGTTCTTGGGGAATGATGTAGTTTCACAAAATAAAGGATTTATCGATTTGGATTTGAGATGATGCATTTTGAAAGTGATGCTCAGGTAATAGCAAATGCTAGAAGTGTCAATTCCCTTCAGAATGAATTAAAAAAAAAAAAAAAAAAAAAAGCTAAAAAACTTCAAAGGAATCTAGAGGACATGCCCCATGAAATGGCAGAGGGGAGTTTGTTTTAGGTAGCGCAATATCTTAGAACAATTGTAATAAAAAAAAGGAGAAAACACAGCAGACCTATAGAACGTTACTTTGCTAAATTGACCTAAAGTGAACCTGTCATTTAGAGCTGGTTCATATTAGATATCGCAAAGGAACGCGCTGCATGTTCGTGTGCACTTCATATGCGGTTCAGTGCAGTGTGATTTGAGCACGTTCATTTTTAATGGGCTCTAATCACACTGCATCGCACCAAACGTAATGCATGCACTTCTGTACCATGCAACCCAGTCCAGGAAAATTGCACTGTGTTTGGGGGGGTTAACTGGAATGTGATGCAGGAAACACGCTTAGAACATGGGTTTCCTGCACCATGTTCTGGTGTGAACAGGCCTTTATTCAGGGCAAAATAGCCTTAGTTCACATTAAAGGCCCTTTCATGCCAGTGAATACACGTTAGGCTAAGGTTACACTCGCGACAAAAGCAGAAGTTTAATGGGTAAATGTGCAGCTCACTGTAGAGATTTGGCAATGCCAAAGCCGACTGAACTCCCGTGCATTTGCCCAGCCATGAAAGCGGCTGGTGCCAGATACCTTGAAGCCCGGTACTTGAATATGTCAGCAACCCAAAGAACTCAATCTATACAAAACCAAGTTCATAATGTTTCCTCCCCCACGTGCCCCTTCCCCTGATTTCTTTGTCAAGATCGATGGCACAACGGTCAGCCCGTCCCCGCATGCCAAGGTTCTAGGTATTATCCTGGACTCTCCTTTCAGCCCCACATTCAATCTCTGTCCAAACCTTGCTATCTTAACCTACGCAACATCTCCAAAATACACCCCTTCCTAACCAATGACACCAAAAAGCTCCTAGTCCACTCCCTGGTCATCTCTCGCCTCGACTACTGCAACTCCCTCCTCTTTGGCTTACCCTTACATAGGATATCCCCTCTTCAGTTCATCATGAGTGCTGCTGCTAGACTCCTCTACCTAAGCAATCGTTCAGTGTCTGCTACTCCTCTTTGCCCAACAAATAAAATGTAAAATACTAACAATAACTTACAAAGCCATCCACAGCTTGGCCCCCAGCTACATCACTAACCTAGTCTCAAAATACCAACCTAATTGTTCTCTTTGTTCCTCCTAAGACCTCCTGTTCTCTATCTCCTTTTTTCAGCTCCTCCCATGCTCGACTTCTTCTGAGCCTCTTCCATCCTTTGGAACTCCCTACTCCAATCTGTCCACTTTTAGGCAATCCCTGAAATTCCTTCTTTTCAGAGAGGTCTACCCTTCCCCCACCTAACAACTGTACTTTTATTTTCTCCATCAGCTCATTCCCCACAGTTATTACCTTTTGTATCACTTGACCCTACATTTTAGATTGTAAGCTCTAATGCGCAGGGCCCTCCGATTCCTTCTGTATTAAATTGTACTGTCTGCCCTCATATTTTAAAGCGCTGCACAAACTGCTGGCACTACTTAAATCTATCATCATCATCTCAAGGCTGCTGATGTCCTGCAGCTCTTTGCAGTCACCTTCTGTCTACATACACTCTAGCGATATCTACATGGGTTTCCGGAGGTTGATAACTTTGGCTTATGCCAGCCTAACATGCATTGAAACAGAAAATTGTAGTCTCCGCCTGAAGACAGAGTGACAAGCTGACAAAACAAACATAGTGGTCACCCCAAAAGAGCAAGTATCTAAACAAGACCCTCATTTCAGGATCACTAGGTTTAAAAATACTGAAAAAAACTATTGAGATTTTTTTTTTGAACATGTCAAAACGTATATGTGATTGTATTGGTTGGGTTTTCATATACTAGAAGGGTTAGTAAATTAGTGGGCTCCCCGATTGCTGGGTTGTAGGTCTTTTTACCTGCTTACATACTAATTTCTACCCAGCACCAATGCTGTCTGCCAACCCTAGCACAGATTTCTGTATCAGTCTCAATCTGCGTCTAGTTTTCTGCTGACAGACTGCTTTTGGCTGTGCAAATTGAAATGTAATTCAGCACATCCTGGGCACTTCCAAAATATTTGGAGACATTTCTCATTTCCGTCTGCTCTTTAGATTTAATCTCCAAGGTACCAGGATATAATTTTCCTCTGTTGTTTTGTTTTTCCAATTCTTGATATGATGGATCAGTACACAGATGCAATTATTCCTTACACTGAGGATTTGAGCTTTCATATTTTTGTACCACCGCAAAACTTCAAAAAATACTTATTGCATATTTTCACATTCAACTGATCAAAACAGAAAGCAGGACGGTCAGCAATGCTAATAATAGCAAAAAGTGTCTAGCTGCTGCGGCAGTAAAGATTATTTTTTTTAATGACTCTGTGTCATTCTGAAAAAAATAGAAAACTGTCTTGGACAATGGAGAGAAAAATGGAGAGAAATTTAAAAGAAAAAAAAAATAGTAATGGATTGCAGAACAATAAGGGTCCATTTAAAAATGTCCACTCTGTTGCAACGTATTAATGTGCACTGTGTTAATGGCAATGTTCCAACACAGACCAAAAATCAGACGTGCCCTTTTCCTCAATGCTGCACACAGCAACACATATATTATGCCATGTACATGATTATTAGCACCCACAGAAGTACCCCTCTTTGTTAAAAGCTAGAACAGCCTTTCTTTAAACTTTTTTCAGTTACCAATATGACCTATTAGAAATGTTTGCATTTTGATTATTACAATGGAAGTCAAACTATAACTAATTATCAAAAATTCACACCCACAGTTTTTATATAGTAAGGTAAATACAGGCTATTGATTACAAATATGATTTATAGTTAGGATTTCCAGGTAACCAATGAAGCTGTAGGTTCCTTTTTACCTGTTTTATCAGGCTAACCCTAACAAACCTTTTTGCTGAAAAATGCCAGAGATATTTTCATGTAAAAATTTAAATTACGTCACCCATCCCCTCCCCCCTCCTTGTATGGCTCTGTACAAAGTTGCAGTTAGCAATAGACTATTAAAAAAAAAAAACACACACTACTGCTTCCCTCTACATTTTAGAAACCCCAATTTAGAGATAATTTAGGAGAGGAAGTACACCCATGTCTCCACAGACAGGAGACTGTCAGAAAAAGGGATTTTAAAGTGCCCAAATACACACACAAAAAAACAAAAAAAACAAAAGGATTAAAAACAAAATGAAAACCTATTTTTATTTTACAGATTAAAAAGGTAGGTCATGATATAAAAACATTCAATGCCAGCTACAGGTACAATACAGAAGTACAAATAGGTAGATGAGAATGAAAACAAAGGACAGATTGACGCATTTCGCCCAAGACAACTTTCCTCAGGATCAACTTTGTTTTACAATCTTTGTAATATTGTAGCCAGGACAAAGACATCGATTATCCCTCCTAGATTGTAAGCTCCAAGGAGCAGGGCCCTCGAATCCCTCTTGTATTGAATTGTATTGTTACTGTACTGTCTCATGCATAGTCTCCCACCATAATGTAAAGCGCTGAGCAAACTGTCGGCGCTATATAAATCCTGTATAATAATAATAATAATCACAAAACTATGGAAAAATATCCAGTCAGCCAAGAATGAATGTTCACAAAGACAGTACACAGCGCAAACATGGATGTAGTAGTCAATAAAAGTTGTGCTGCTCAGGTCTATGCCTGGACAGGCATACAGACCAGTTGGGGTAGTCCTGATGAGAAGGCCAGCTCATTTCAAAATGTGAAAAAGATGATCAGACAGGTAGAGAGGCAATCCTTTGAAAACATGAATTTTGTGACATATAATAAATATAATACCCGTTCAACTAAACAGGAGAGAGGGGCTCCAGGCCCATACACAAACATGCTGAGAGAGGAGAAAAAAAAAAAAAAATATCACAAAAAATGGCAGCACCTCAGTGTCACGATTTGCCCAGTAATAAAGGTTTGCTTGTAAAATAACAAAAAAATGGCAAACTAAAAGATATAAAAATATAAGCACAAAATTATATAAATCTAAACAAAGATTAAAGTATATTTAAATTGGTTCTAAAGGTTCAAGGTTTTTTACCTTCATGTATTCTATGCATGAAGGTAAAATAACTTGTGTCCTTACCTGAGCCCCCTCTGGTCCAGCGACGTTCTTAAAAGCCACTGCTGTCTGGGGACTTTTCCTCTATTGGCTCCCGCTGCTGTCAATCACAGCAAGTGAGCCAATGAGGAGAGAGCGGGGGGCCGAGCAGAGCCATGGCTCTATGTGTCTTATGGACACATAGAGCAGCAGCTTGGGGATGAGCACTCAGCAGTGCCCCCAGGATGAGCCACTTTCCGTGGGGGCACTGTTTAATGGGGAGGAGCCAGGAGCCCCAGAGACCTGAAAAGAAGAGGATCGGGGCTGCTATGTGCAAAACCACTACACAGAGCAGGTAAGTATAGACAGACATGTTTGTTCTTAAAAAAAAAAAAAAAACGTTTTAAAGTGTAATTTTTAAGGCATTCCTTTTTTTTATCTTGATTAAAGTGTGAAAGAATCAGACCCTTTTTCTTGCCATGTCCCCATTGGAAGATTAACTCCTCTATTTGTTCTTGTGAGGAAAAATTCCAAATTTTAGAGCATCAGTGCAATAAATGGGGATAAATGTTCCATTGACAACTGATTAAGATGGGAACTCTTCTCAACTTAAGGGGATTTCCTATTGCTTCTCCAGGACAGGAAGTGAAGGGAAAACTCCCCAGTGAGACAGAGAAAAATAACCTATGGGGGTGGTAACTCTTATTTATCTAAAACTATATAAAGTTCAAGCTATACATACCCTTAGGGCTTGTTTACACTTTTGTTGCCCTCAGTGTATCTCTTTTCAGAATATGCTCCGCAGGCAGTGAGGAGATGAGGCCTTTCTTAACCCTAGAAGAAATGCCTGTTTTAATCCCTACCACCCCCCAATCCCATTAAGTTAAATGGGTTGCATTAAGCGGGTGGCGCCGAGTACTGAATACAGCAGGGGTGTAATTTTTGCTGCTTTTGCAGGTTAAGAGGGAGCGGTTGGGGGCAGTAAAAAATGTGGCTCAATACCACCCCCAAGTGCAAGTGTAAAAAGGACCTTAAAAATAAAATGAATAAAATTGTTTAGAAACCATTGACATTTCTTTTAAAAATGCACACACTGCCACTAACAGTTGCAATACACATACACACCACAGTCCTTTTGCATTCTTCCCCAAGCAACATTATAAAGCATTCCTGTCCAGAAGCAAAGTTTGTTTAAAATTATATTTCATGAAAATGGTAACTGTGTCAACTCTGTAGGGGAAGCTATGGGAATCACAAATGATCATACCCTTTGACACTGAACTTTAACAATGCATGAAATATGTGGTTAGAATATGGTAGTTTAGAGTGACAGACAGAGGAATAACATAAAATTGGAGACCCCCCTAGGCGAAGCTTGTAGCTGTAACACTGCCACCAGCTCTACCTGCAGCCAGCAAGTGGTCCATCCATATTTCAGCACAGCTAAGGTTACGGTACTTTGTATTCCAACAAAAGATGGAAACATACATAGAAAACTCCAGTAAAATGATTATCCAGATTGGGCATTTTCCAATAAAAGTCCTTCCAAAGTCAATCTAAAACCAGAAAAATATTTGCATTGACATGGAACAATTTTCCTGCCCTATGGCATTGACAAATAAGAGCTGAAAACAACAGGCAAAAGCCCAGGCGGATTATGCCAATATCATCTGGTCTCATCTGCTCACATGATAATTTTAAGGCTATTTTCTGGGATTGCAGGTTTCGGTTATGAGGTTTAGGCAATACTGTCACTGCTGCTACAACCACGCATGAGAATGTCACTTTAAATGATTATAACGCATTGTACGAGTGCGGAAGAGAGCCCTATGAATGCATGCTGGGAAACAGATTTGTTATTCTTCCGTTGTTTGATTCAAATCAAAAACAAAACCACAAAAGCACAGACATATTAAACATGTACAACATCCAAGAATTCCAACATATTAATATTATTTGCAGAGATGCTTCTACAAATATACCTAGGCTAGTTAGTGATGACCACAGGAAGATACAATTTCATCACTACAAATTTACCAAGAACTTAATGACATGTGAAATTTGAGATGTTATTTAGCTCAAGATCAAACCCCGAGATGGCTCATTTGCAGTACATGAATACCATGGGTTCAATGAGGCAGTTGTCAGCGAGGTGATCATTTCACATAATGAAGTCATTAAAAATCTCCCAAGTAGAGCAACCGTGACTAGATTAGTCTATTTCATATTATTATATATTAGAAATGTATACCATCAAAACTTTTTTCCCCAATTCTTAATATACCAGGAAAGGGTACGCTCTCATGGGATTATTGCATGTCCACACTGAGAAGATTGTCAATGGGAACAAAGACACAAAAGCCAAAATGTTATGGCCATCACCAGAACAGGAGTGTAAAACTTTAAAATAGGGACACTTGTCCTGGTGACATCTGTCTAAAAAGAGCATTTACCCTCACTTTGGAGAGAATTCCTCACACATTCTGTTGTTTCTCCAGGACAGATGTGAAGGAAGATCTTGCCAATTGGACACAGAAACATCTAGTTCCTACACCATGCCATATGAGCTAGCAATCTTGTCTTGGATCGTTGGTGTCCTTGGACAAAATTCCTTTCCCTGGAACTCATAGGTTCTCATTGTAGTTGCTTGGAATTCATTCAGATGTTCCAGTTATTTTTCATAACCCAAAAAAAAAAAAAATTGCTGTCCTGTAAATGCTATCTACCTGGGCATCGTCTCCTTTAAACGTTCTGCCTTGTTGAAATGCACTTGTAATTAACTTATTGGAAGTGTGAAAGAACATGGGTACAGAGCACAGGACATCATAGGACCCCCCTGCAAACAGGCATTAGGTAATTTTAGCAATGAACGGGTCAAACACATTTTAAAAGTGGCCTCCAGTAACAGCAATATACATGATTGAAGTTCATATAAAAAACGGGAATTGTTTTACCGGCCAGCTTGCACAGCCAGATCATTGGCTCTCGCTATTGTAGCAACACAACATGTTCAAAAATGGTTTGCAAAACACACCCCCTGCCTCCTGATTGGGCAGTGAAGGAGCAGAAACCCAATAGTGAGGCCATCTCCTTGCTCCTATCTGTATCAAAGCTTGCTTTGCTATTGGTGAGGACCTTCTGTTTTCTATATAAAAAAGGCAGATATCCTGGCATATTAAGCTATTTATACTGTTTGCACACACATATACAACATAAAACTTAAAAATAATCTGCATCCCCGTTTTATATTTGCCCAGAGTTCAGTTTTAAGCATTCCCATATTTGCATAGGTCAGGGTTTATGCATCCCAGGGGAAAAATTATACACATATACTACTCAATACTACTCTACTTTTTTTTCTTTTTACACACACATACTTTATGCATTTAAATATTTATGTACACAAAAAGAAAAAAAAACACCACACAACATCAAGCACACTAACCTGACATAGGTTCTAATCCCAAAAATATGAAGGAGTATGCATATTCCCACATTTTCCTACCTACAGTCGCCTTGCGAAGTCTACTCATCTCCGCCATGACTCAAGAATGAACCTTTTACTTCTTTTCAGAACAGATGTGGGATTGAAAAGCCTTGAAATTGGTCAGCGACTTAAGAATTAAAATACAACAGAAGAAGAAGAAAAAAGGATTGCAGTGGATGGATCAGGATCATTTCCTCGCGGTCCGATCTTTGTTCTAATTTAAACATCTTCTCATTTAACCTGCTGCAAACGTCAATATGCCCAACTCTAAAAACCGATCATGAGACTAATTCTTCTCTTGTCATAAAAAAGCCAGCAATTTCTTTATAGCACAACAAAAATACATATACCAACATTATTAACTAAAAAGATCAATAAAATGTAATAAAATATTTTGTTCTGCTTTTATTAGATATTTTTTTTCTTACCAATCTGACCGATTTTCATGTTAGGTGATGCTACGATGCTTCCCCCAATCCATAAAAACTCCTCTGCCAGCCAAGAGATCCCCGACTTCTTTTGCTGCAAAGGTGGTTTGGAGCTCTCCATTGTTTAAGGTGCAAATACCTAAGTGAACCTAGGATAAAGTCTTCCTGTTAACTTGTAAAGGCAGAATTGTAAAGGACTCCATAGGTGTAGGCAGCAAAAATATCCTGAGTACCACAAAGAAAACTCCACCAAGCAACCAATCTACGTAAAGACACAGGTGGCTTTAGGAACTTCTGACTAGCTGTGTACTTCATATTCTAACAGGATATATGTATAGGAATATATCGTATTCTAACAGGATACATTTATAGGTATATATGGATACTCAAGTCCAGCAAATGTTAAAAGTACAAATTCAGTTGGCAAACGTGCAATAACAAAGTATCATTATCCGATAAAAGTTCAGCGTCTTTTTGTAAATTCCAAGCTTCAGCTGCAATCTTCAGAGAAGTCAAGAACAATAAAAGTATGAACTTCTAATTCTACCAAAATTCTTGTTTGGAGTTTTCTCACTATACCAAACACACAGGTCCCTTCAGCAGAAAGTGGCTGCATTCAGTACACTGCTTGAAACCCCCCACTTGCTAAAACCAAACAGACCAACATACAGCAGCACGTTGAAGTGGATTTCTAAATCTGTCACGTGTAATAATCCCTAGACCTGGTCTCCGCTCTATCTAGCCAGAGGATTACCATCCTACGAAAGGCAATGAAAGAAAAATAGATTAGTTTTACGCTGTAGCCCGTTTCCCAAAGGTAAGGCCTACAAGAATGAACGAGTTGCCACAAGAACTTAACTATTTATGGTTGGCTTGGAATATACTCTGGAGAGAGATGCAGGATGTTCAAGATATTCCAAATGGAAACTTAATTAATCGTTTTCTCAAGAGAGTCTGTCTGTATGTTCCTTCCATACGCTAAAGTCACCAGACTACTATATATCGTTTTCAAGTGTGGTTATGAAAAATGTTTTAAAAAGGACTAAAAAAGGTACACTTCATTCTGGACTAAAGGTTGAGATTCATAAAGCCAAAATTTCCATTTTTTCTATCCAATCCAGGAATTAAATTAATTTTTTGTATAAATCCTTATTTTGAAGATATTTAACTAAGGGAACTTCTAGGTGCTTCATCTTTTACAGTAACTGCAAATCACATTTGGATTTGGAAAAAGAAAGTCCAACGCTAGCTTTGTATTGGTTCTGCAGCCTGAAGATGGTGCTGTCTCTACTGGAGGGGGTGCTCTTCCTCTGTGTTATTCATCTGTATGTAAGCTGAGTTCCTGCTATTTAGGGCTGTACTCGCATCAAAGTAGCAAACCAGTTAGGGTTCATGTACACTGCAACTCTTAAACTGACATTCAGGAGCTGTTCAGCGTTTTTTTCAGCAGCCCCTGAACTCTCCCTAATGTTTTCCTATGTGTCCATGGACACATAGTCGTTTACAGGCAGTTGAGTTTACAGTTCTTTATCGCACCAAACTTGTGTTCAGGAGTAGATTTTACTGGCGTTTCAAGCACTTGTAAATGCGGTTAACCACGTTTAGAAGCGTTTTTTTAACTGTTCCATGTCCAGATGCTGTCCAGAGCCTTTTTTCAATCATCAGAAATGCATGCAAAGCATTTTACATGCATTAAAATGGACCCAGTACACCAGCGCAGTCAGTTCCAGGTTTCGTGTGAAGGAAAAAATGGTAGAACGTGCTGCATTATGCTCATGATGGGATCCATAGTGAATACAACCAGAAAAGATAGGTAATCTCAACACATACTGCTCTCTCTGCTTCTGTTCTCTCTATTTCTCTCAAAATGTCTGAAATAGTTATTTACTATTTTTCAGTGCATTCTGGGCATTTGAGAAGGTCTCCTGAGGTTATCTTTTGAAAACGTTTCTAAATGCACATAAACGCACATAAATGCGGTATGCAAATGCAGCTAAACTGACGTTTTTTAACCTACGTTTTCCAGCAGTCAGTTTCCATCCTTCAGAAGAATTTTCCAAACGCCTCGTGTACATGAGCCCTTAGATGAAAACACGTCTACCTGCTAGCTGAAAGCGTTACATATGTAATATTGATATACTATATTCCACATTACATGGCTTAAAAGGAATGAATATATTGAAAAGGTTATTTTATTAATCCTGAACCTATTCCATAAAGAAAGTAAATGAAAACCATTTTGCGTTCCCTAGATAGTTCAGAAGATTTCATTGTAGCGCAGTACATTATATTCCTAACGTGCCTGTAGATGACTAAGTAATGAGTATAATGAATGAAGCCTTGAACTATGCGAGGGACATCACTTAAGTCCATTGCCTTCTTTCAGAAGCTAGGGGATTTGATAAGTGGCAGTGCTGACCATACTTAAAAAGAGGTTAATGTGGGAAAATCCCTCTTGCTACTATTCCTGAAAAACATTGAGCATAAGTGCTTACAGAATAAGCCTATTAAATGGCGGCCCTATTCTTATTTCATTTTGCCCTTAGATAAACCTCTCTGTGGATGGCCTCAGTCAAAACACTGTTTTAAAGGGTGTAACTGCGTTGTAAAACAAAAGGACAAATCGCACAAGTGCTCGGCTATAAGACAACATGGACAATGCACACAGAAAAGGTACAAAAGAACCAAAAACAACCAATCTGAACATGGAATTCAGCACCTTAGACTCATGAAAATAGATTTTGTTTTGGTTGCTTTAGATTAGTGTACACTACTGTTTTTTGATCCAGTGAGACAGAGAATGGGAATAAAATAAGGAACACAAAAAACAAAACTGAATACATTGGAATGCTCCTCAACTCACAGTAATACAAAATAAAATGATTATAGTAAAATGGGGAATACGTAACCTCATAATGGTCATGGCAGGTGGGAAGATTTATTCCATATCCTGCAGTCCAGAGATAATAATAATAAAAAATTATTATTACTAATACTACTGCTACTACTACAATGACGACGACGTCAGGTACCTATATAGCAGTGGTTATCAACCTTCCTAATGCCGCGACCCTTTAACACAGTTCTTTATGTTGTGGTGACCCCCAACCATAAAATTATTTACCCAGTAATTATAATTCATGAAGTGTCGTTTTTACCTCCAATACTGCTTCTTTCAACACAGTAGCTGCTTTCAACACAGCAGCTGCTTTCTACACTGTAGCTGCTCTTTACACATCGGAAATATGTGTTTTCCGATGGTCTTAGGTGACCCCTGTGAAAAGGTCGTTCGACCCCCAAAGGGGTCGCGACCCACAGGTTGAGAACCACTGCTATATAGCATCATCAATTTACGCAGTGCTTTACATATATTGTACATTCACATCCATCCCTAACCCTCAAGGAGCTTACAAGCTAAGGTCCCACATTCATACATACACATACTAGGGCCAATTCAGACAGGAGCCAGCTAACCTACCAGCATGTCTTTGAAGTGTGGGAAGAAACTGGAGTACCCAGAGGAAACCCACACAGGCACAGGGAGAACATGCAAACACCAGGCAGGTAGTGCTGCAGTGGTTGGGATTCAAAAAGATGACCCTAGTGCTGCTAGATGTAAGTGCAAACCATTTAAACACTGTTCTGCCTCCCCAGCACAGTGCCTCAAGCACACAGGAAGTCACAAAACGCCACTTTTGCAGGCGTTTGCCTTTTATTTCTGCTTCTAAATTCCCCACTGTTGAGAGAGGAGGCAAGGAGGGCTGAGCTGCTGTGTCACTGCTGGGAAAGGGTGGAGGGGGAGCTGCGTTACTGCTGGGGAGGGGGGGAGCTGAGCTGTTATGTCACTTCTGGGAGAGGGAAGGGTGGGAGCAGAGTTGCTGAGTGAATGCAAGGAGGGGGTGTAGTAGGAGCGGAGCTGCTAATTTATTGTTGGAGGGGATCTGGAAGTCACTGATGGAGGGTGTGGGAGTTAAGGGG
The DNA here is from genome assembly GCF_062004578.1 of Staurois parvus. Classification (NCBI taxonomy): domain Eukaryota; kingdom Metazoa; phylum Chordata; class Amphibia; order Anura; family Ranidae; genus Staurois; species Staurois parvus. The sequence goes on from NW_028318142.1 coordinate 1,571,354, forward strand.
GAGCTGAACTTCCGAGTCATTGCTGAAGGGAAAGCAGGGAATGCTTAGCTGCTCAGACAATAAGCTGAAATACATACGTACACCTGCTGTTAAATTTAAGGATGTATTGTTCCACAGTGTTGGCAGTGACAGAAGTTAGTGTGGCTACATAATATAAGACAAACCTGCGTACCAATAAATTAATCTCCAGTGCCAGGTGCCTGCACATGTGTTAGGAAGACCCCCAGAAAAGCAGAGAGCTCTGATAAGGAAACAGCAACCAGCTTCTGTTGTCACTGTTACCATTCACTCTCCTATGGCCTAAGCCTTGCTATTGGTGCATCACTTTTAATATCAGATCAACAACCAGCAAGACACAGAAGACCTTCAACACTTTTTCCTTAAAGGAGCAACCTACAATTAACACCCTTCCTGCCCCTGGGTAGCTATATGTACTAACTCCATTGAATCTGTAGCACTACTCCCTTGGGAGTCACTGAGTTTTGGGTCCCCCTACAGTTTTGCACAGCCAGGCAACACACATTCTCTTCCACACGTGGCATTCAGAGTCAGTAAACAGTCTTTGAGCTTGGTTTTCTGGTTTTATTAAGGGGTTAATACAGGGGCGGACTGACAACTCATGGGGCCCCCAGGCAATAGGGGATCATGGGGCCCCTGTGTCCTTGCCCAAACTCAAAAAAGCCTATGAAAAAGGTACCAGGGGTATCTCATGGGGCCCCCTACTGACCCTGGGCCCTCGGGCAGTGCCCGAGTTTCAAAAAATGATCAGTCCACCCCTGGGTTAATAACTTGGATGGGGTGGGGGGGTGTATGGGATGCCCAAGGAACTGCGAACTTGAAGACAAACTCCTTAGCAACTATGTGCAGATGTGGACAAAAATAGTCTCTCCTTTTAAGAGCCTTCCAGCTGTCTGATGTACCTCCTCAGACCCCAGATGAATCCTCCTCTTCACCCAGCTGCATCAAAGGCATTTCCTGGGCAAGGGGGCCCAGAAACTGTCAATTTAGCACAGCAGCCCTGGATGAGAAATTAGTTGGGCTCATCATGCCTGATGAAGGGGTCCTGTGAGACTCCGAAACATTGCCTTGCTGTAATGTGATTGTTCATTAAAACTTTTGGACCCATATTGGTAATCATCGGTGTGCTAGTGACAGTCTCCCTTGTCCCTTACAGGCTCCACACACCAGCCTCTTACTCCATCTTCCACCTGACCCTGCACAGGCTCTGCCACTTTTGAGGGTTGCCCTGGACACCATGCCCAGCCTCCTGCCAGGGGATTGACAGGGTCCCTCGAATACGCAGATCTGGGCTTCCTCTGCTCCTCCACCCCTCCTCCAGAAAGCTCTCAGGTTTCTGGAGAGGTGGGAGGGCTCCAGAAGCCCTGACCTGTTAAAGCCTCCTAGCCTGTCCTGAGGTGACCTCTCTACCTCACTCCCAGGCTGACTCATCCCAGGCTGCTACTCGGCCTCTGCCTAAAAAATAAAACAACAAACAGGCTTACTAACCTGGAGAGAGTGTTACAAATCTATTGAGGGAGACATGGATGGCACACTGGGCTGCTTTCCTGACTTGGACTAGGAACATGTCTTCCTCTCCATCTCCAATATCAGGAGGCAAGAGAATGCGTAATTTACAGAAGAAGGCTTAGAAAAATGATAACATTGTTTGGGATTTCAGTTCAGTTAGCAGTAAGCGAGAAGAACAATTCTTGTCAAAAATGGTCTTCACGTGAAAAATGAAAATATATTCAGTCACCAGATCTATGGACTGGCAAGCTGTATTATATTGCATAATCCTCCCCTAAGGTCACATGCACACCGGCATTTTCGTTCGCCCAGAAGGCACAGGTGCAGCTGTCAAAACCGGGGATTGGGGGGGGGGGGTGCTGATGCATCTATAACATGTTACACCCTGAATATGGGTGCAACATGTTACAAAGGGTGAACTTACCCTTTAAAAGATAACCAACCTTTAAACCAGATATTTACCTAATGAACATCAACAGTATCCTATTCTAAATTCTTACCATCTTAATAGCACTAAAAACAAGATAATTTGCTCTTCAAGCCTCTTCTAGTCCAGCATATCAATATGACAAATAAGACCTGCCATTTACCAATGAGAAATGTAATTGGCGCTTACTGTAATAGTAAGACTAAAGCAGGTGTGGGCATTTTACAGTTTTCAATTCTCTTTCTCTATATTAAAAAAAATACTATACTATATTAAAAATGCATACTTTTCAGATAAATAAAATAGTAGTAGCAGTCTTGCCTGGCTGTCCAAAGTGGAAAAATGTACCCAAACGGAAAAACCCCAAAACAATGTAATGTTTTATGAGGAAGCGATGTTCGTATTTGACCACTGAGAGGCTATTCCTAGCAAATCCATTATATGCTCTATTAGCAGCTAGACGTAGAGGCTTCACTCTGTAATACTGTAAGTATGCCATGGTTCACAGACGGATTAGGACCAACCTGTCACTGTGCAGTAACTAGGGCACTGGAAAGCCATACAGCTCAGCCTTACTTAGAATACATATGCCTTAGACCAATGATATAAAGGAAAGTAGCTGACAAATACTATTAGGGTCCATGTACACTGGGCTTAAAAAAACAAAAAATTTATAAGCCAGTTCCCTTTGCAGAATAAATGCTCATATAAGAGCATTTTTGTACAGGAGTTTAGGCATGTTTAGGAGCTTCTAGCAGAATTTGGGAGCATTCAGCATTTTCTTTCTGCCAGAAAACTGCTCTCAAAAATGGAAGCCAGAAAGGTTTTTTTCTGTCTCTAAAACGCAGAGCTCAAAATATGCCTCAAAACTTTCAAATGTGCAAATGTGCATGGACACAAAGGATAACATTGACCTGCTTCTACAGGCAACACTCCTGAAAAGCAGAGTTTTTTAAACCAGTGTGCATGGACCGTTAACCACCTCCCTTCCACCATACATGGAAAAGATGGACAGGCGGCGGTTCTCTCTTTCTGGGAGGATGTCATCCCACTAACTGCGCATGCGCGTCCCTGGGGGTGCGCGGCGATCGGTAGTCTGCTGTGTCCATGGGACACAGTGGATCACCGATCAGTGGAAAGAGCCGATGACATCAGCTCTGTTATGTGATCAGCTGTGTCCAATCACAGCTGATCGCATGTAAACAAGGAAATGACGGTTATCGGCATTCCTCTCCTCACGCTGACAGCTCGTGAGGAGAGGAGAGCCGGTAAGTGGCATTCCTCAGAGGGGACATGATGACCAGTGTAGCTCCATCAGTGCCGCCTGTCAGTGTCAATCAGTGCCACCTATCAGTGCCAGTCAGTGCCCATCTGAGCTGCTAGTCAGTGCCACCTATTAGTGCCCATCAGTGCCGCCTAACAGTTCCAGTCAGGGCCGCCTATCGGTGCCAGTCAGGGCCGCCTATCAGTGCCATATATGAGTGTTGCCTTTCAGTGCCCATCAGTGATGTCTGTCAATGCCTATCAGTGCCACCTACCAGTGCCTCCTCATCAGTGCCCATCACTGCAGCCTCATTAGTGTACATCAGTGAAGGAGAAAAATTACTTATTTACAAAAGTTTATAACAAAAACTAAAAAAAACAAAACTTTTTTTCAAAATTTTATCTTTTGGTTTGTTTAGCAAAATATGAAAGACCCAGAGGTGATTAAATACCACCAAAAGAAAGCTGTCTAAAAAAAAAAAATTATAAAAATTTAATGAATACAGTGTTGCATGACCGAGCAATTGTCATTCAAAGTGCGACAGCACTGAAAGCTTAAAATTCACCTGGGCAGGAAGGGGTGAAAGTGCCCGATAGGCAAGTGGTTAAAGTAGTTGTAAATGCATTCTATGCATGAAGGTAAGAAAAAAAAAACACCTTCAGTGTGTAGCAGCCGCCCCAGCCACCCAAAAACGTACCTGGGCCTTATCTCGATCCAGCAATGTGCATGAGAGCTTCAGCTCTCCCGAGTCTCTCCCTCCTTATTGGCTGATACAGCAGCAGCTGCCATTGGCACCCTCTACTAGGGGTGGACTGACAACTCATGGGGCCCCCCAGGCAATAGGGGATCATGGGGCCCCTATGTCCTCACCCACACTCAAACCACACCCAAAAAAACCTATGAAAAGTACCAGGGGCATCTCATGGGGCCCCCTACTGACCCCGGCCCTCAGGCAGTGCCCAAGTTCCCAAATGGTCAGTCCGCTCCTGCCCTCTACTATTAATCAATACCAGTGAGCCAATGAGGAGAGAGCGGGGGCAGGGCCGAAACCGCTCTCTGTGTGTGGACACACAGAGCAGGGCTCAGGAATGAGCATGCATGAGTGCCCCCATAGCAAGCTGCTTAGTATGGGGCACCAGGCAGGAGGGAGGGACACGGAGCGCCGGCGGGGGACCAGAGAATAAAAGGATCAGGGCTACTCTGTGCAAAACCACTGCAGAAAGCAGGCAAGTATGGACATGTTTGTTGTTTAAAGTGATATTTAAAGGCTTTTTTTTTTTAAAGACAAGAGGAAAGCCAAAATGTCTGGCAGCAATATTCAGGTCTAACCCAAGATACCAGCACAGCAGCTATAAGCCCGGGTCAAACTGATTTGGTGCGGCACTGCAGTCCTGTGCAAATCACATGCGATTTCTGTGCAGTGCAATTTGAGCCATACATTTTGTATGGCTCAAATCGCACAACATCCACACCAAAAATGTGCAGGACCCTGTTTTTAGTCCGTACCAAAATTGGATCGCAGCCCCTGTATCACACTGCATTTTGTGAACTGGTTTTGGGGTGTCGTTAACTGAAGATACACACTTGCAGTGGTTCGTATGGATGGGGTGCGATTATGATGTGGCGTGGAAATCGCACAGAAACCAGTGCGTCAGTGTGAACCCCGGCTAAAGGCCCGTCGCTGGACTGCACCCCTGAATATGGATGGCACACAATCTGTAGCACAACTCAATAATAAATCATCATGTTAACAGCAATAATAAATCACCATCATAATTTTGTAACATTGTTGCTGTTACTCGTAGAGTACTTGGATTCAGAACACCTTTGATGATCAAAGCCAGTCAAGCAGGCAACAATGACATCTCAAATTAGAAGGATACCATTAGAAAGAGTTTGTGATGAAGCAGCACTACAATCACTATTAGTACTGTTGCTTTTTTTTTTTTCAGATTACAGATCATATCCAGGCATCATGTGAAAACTTTGATTGAGCTACTAATATTATTTATGAATCAATGCAGCTGTAATGAATGAAAAGTCCCCCGAAAGAGCCTCCCTTGAGTTGTTCATAAAGCACTGCAGTGAGGTTCCACTCAGCTCTTCACATGTGTAATGGGTATGTCAGCTTCTTTAAATAATATAAGAAAAAAAAAAACAAAACAAAACAAGAAGAGCACCTATTGGACCTTATAGAAATCCAGCAAGTTCCTTCATTTTTGTAGCATGCCAAGAACACGGCTTCCTCGGCACTGAAATTCCAAGTACCATATCTGCCCACTTTTCACTTGCTGGACTACAAACCCCCTTGTATTCAGGAAAGAAGGTGATATATAAGGGCTCATGTACACGGGACGTTTGGAAAACTCTTCTGAATGATGGAAACTCATTGCTTGAAAATGTAGGTTAAAAACAGTCAGTTTAGATGCGTTTGCATACTGCTTTTAAACCCCTTTATGCGCGTTTGCGTTCAGATGCAGTTTTAAAAGATAATCTCAGGAGACCCTCCCAAATGCCCAGAATGCATGGAAAAATAGTAAATAAATAACTATTTCAGACATTATGAGAGAAATAGAGAGAGCAGAAGCAGAGAGAGCAGTATGTGTTGAGATGACCTGTCTTTTCTGGTTGTATTCACTATGGATCCCATCATGAACATAATGCAGCACGTTCTACCATTTTTTCCTTCACGCGAAACCTGCAACTGACTGTGCTGATGTACTAGGTCCATTTGAATACATGGAAAATGCTTTGCATGCCTTTTTAATGAGGAAAAAAGGCTCTGGACAGCATCTGGATAAATGCAAACGCTTATAAACGCGTTTAGATGCATTTAGAAGCATTTGAAACATTGTTAAAGTCTACTCCTGAACGCAAGTTTGCTGCATTAAAAAAAATGACTGTAAACTCAACTGCCTGTAAAGGACTATGTGTACATGGACACACAGGAAAACATTAGGGAGAGTTCAGAGGCTGCTAACAAAAAATGCTGAACAGCTCCTGAATGTGAGTTTAGCAGCTGCAGTGTACATGAGCCCTAATCCAGCAGAGGAGACAACACAGGCAGGGCTGACAACATTGCTTGGGACTTTACTACAGCAAAAGGCAGCACTGACAGTTAACTACAGGAAGCTAGGATCAGATTGGATTTCTGGCAGGACCAACAGGTATTTTTGGGACTTTGCACAACTATGAGAACACTAAGTACAGATGCACTTATAGGTCCTGCAGAACATACTCTTTTAATGGGAGGCAATAGTTCTATTTTACGGGATCATTCACTCCTTGTGCACAGACCACACAATCAATACACAGCACTGCAAGTACACACACCATCAGGGGCGGACTGACCATTTGGAAACTCGGGCAACTCAACCCGGGAGCCCGGGGTCAGTAGGGGGCCCCATGAGATGCTCCTGGTACCTTTTTCATAGGCTTTTTGGAGTTTGGGCAAGGACACAGGGGCCCCATGATCCCCTACTGCCCGGGGGCCCCATGAGTTGTCAGTCTGCCCTTGCACACCATAGAAAACAAAGGTTTTCCACGTGCCTCATTTACCCCCCATGTTGCACATGTGTGTGGCAGTGCATTGCAGTAGCCTGGCAGCATTTTAACACAACACACAGTAATGCATGTAAATGCAACGCAACTCAAAGTAGACCTAAAAAGTAAAGTGCTTTTGGTATTTTGATTCTTCCAGGGGCCTGTCACTTTACAACAGAATATATAAAAACGCACGTAAAAGTGGAACACAGCGCGACACAATGAAAATGTATGGTAAATGCATGTCAGTTCTCATGTATTTTTGAGACGTTGCGTTGAGTTTTTATGTGCAGTTTGGTGTAAAAGGGCCCTCAGTCCTCAGTGCCATTAGAGTTTTACCTAACATTGCAGCAGAGAACTAGGAACGCGCACCTGTGTGCATCTCAGACCACGCTGTCTAACTGGCAAATTAGAAATGTATTTCACGTTTACTGAGGCTTCTAAAATCTGTTCTAAGCATTTAAAGCGTTACTAAACCCACAAAAGTAAAATCAGTTTCTATATACAGTAAAGCATGCTTGTTATACTCACTGTGGAACGTTAGGGGTTAATCCTCTGCATTGTGTAAAAACGCAATTTGATCCTGTCTTCTCTGATCCTCCCCTTCTTCCAGTGCCCCTCCCCTCATCTCCTGATAAGACATATTGTGTGGAGACATTCTGCACATGCTCAGTTTAGTGTGTATTGCTAGAGAGTTTTTTTTTTTTCTTGGGCGAGTGCATGTGATCAGTACAGGGCCAATCAGCACTGACCAGACAGAGGCCAGGGGTCCTGCATCCTCATAGGGCAGAAAGAATACACCTCTCACAAGCTTTAACCAGTGCTGTGCTGGACACTGATAGAAGTCTCAAGACTGCTCTGCTGATGAGAAAAGGTATTTAGCAGTTTATATTTGCTAAAATAATTGCATTCCTATATTCTGTGTACTGTGGGAGACCAGATATAATAACGAATGCAGGGTCTGGGGTTTAGTAACGCTTTAAAGTGTTGCTAAACCCACAACAGTAAAATCAGTCTGTATATGCAGTAAATCATGCTTGTTATACTCACTGTGGAACCTAAGGGGTTAATACTTTGCATTGTGTAAAAAGGCTGTTTGACCCTGTCTTCTCTGCCCCTCCTCTTGTTGAAATGACCGCCTGATACAGACTGAATCCGTAGTTACAAGCACATGATCAGTTTGGTGTGTATTGCTAGAGAGGTTTTTTTTTCCTTTTTCTTAGGAGGGTGCATGTGATGTGAGCACAGGGCCAATCAGCACTGTCCAGACTGAGGTCAGGGGTTCTGTATCCTCAGAGCAGAAAGAACACACCTCTTACAAGCTTTAACCAGTGCTGAGCTGGACACTGATAGAAGCAGGGGCAGACTGACCATTTGGAAACTCGGGCGCTGCCCGAGGGTCCGGGGTCAGTAGGGGGCCCCATGAGTTGTCAGTCTGCCCCTGGATAGAAGCCACAAGATTGCTCTAACTGCTGATGAGAAAAGGTATTTAGCAGTTTATATTTAGTAAAATAATTGTATTCCGATATACAGACTGAATCCATAGTTACATGCACATGCTCAGTTTGGTGTGTATTGCTAAAGAGGTTTTTTTTTTGTTTGTTTCTTGGGAGGGTGCATGTGATCAACACAGGGCCAATCAGTGCTGTCCAGACAGAGGATCAAGGGTTTCACATCCTTCTAGAGCAGAAAGAAAACTCTTCCTACAAGCTTTAACCAGTGCTCTGCTGGATACTGATAGAAATCACAAGACTGCTCTGCTGATGAGAAAAGGTATTTAGCAGTTTATATTTACTAAAATAATTGCATTTCTATGTTGTGTGTACTGTGGAAGACCAGATATAGTGAATGCAGGGTCTGGGGTTTAGTATCACTGGACGCTTCAATGACCTTTGATCACACAAGGGTTAACATCAGAAGCAAGGATATTTTGCAACCAATCAGAATAGATCTGTCTCTGATGTCATGTGTGAATTCTCAGAATATATCTGTCTCTGATGTCATGTGTGAATTCTCAGAACAGATCTGTCTCTGATGTCATGTGTGAATTCTGTTTGGTTGCTCTGATTTATAGCACTGTGTAGCGTTTTGTTTTCTGGATAATCCAGTTAGACTTTCATTGCACAGGCCAGTCACAGAAGTGTCACATGATGCTTCTTTCCTTGTCAGTGTGGAGCGTGCACGGTAATGTGTTACAGTGTGCAGCCATGCGTTACCACTGACATGTTTACGTGAATGCGTGGCATACACACAATATATGATCAGACAATGACAAAGGTTGAGTTTGTGCATGTTGATGTAGGAATGTAAAATGCTCATGAAATGCAGTAATTTGCTTGTCAAATTGCATCGCCTCAATACACAGACCTTAAAAACAGAAACCGTATATTTTCACTGACTACACATTTGAGTTAATAATGTTGAATTTAGTTGAAAGTTAGTATGGAAGTCCTTTTCACATTTCGATTTGCTTACTGCGCCATATTTTTGATAACCCCGTATGTGTATTTAAATGTACACTCAAGCCAAAATTGAAAAAAAATGTTGAAAAGCATACTGGGAACACAGACAACCTGACTAGTACTACTGTTCATAGTACATCGCATGGTTTCAAAAATATTCCGTACATAAAAAATGGCTTTGGATCAACATCTCAAACCCTTGAACGTCAAAAGAAAAATCTTAATATGGTTTAAGTATTGACAGAGGTGATTGATTGCAATAATGAACATTTATTAAAATAACGTACAAACACAATTACATGAATCCAATATTAAAAGAATGAAAAACGAGGGCTCTAACATAAGAGCCGGAAAGCATGGGCATGCAGACGCCATCCCTTATTAATAAAAAAAATAAAATAAATACATTTCTACTGAAGAATAGGTAGGAATTAGGTTAGGGCCCCTTTAAGAGATTTGACAGGGAAAAAAGTGAGAAGAGAATAATCAGGAGACCTTGGAAAAAGCAAGAAAAAAAAAAAAAAAAAAAAAAAAAAAAAAATCACAGGACCTGGAACATTCTGGAATTTTAGGGGCTCATTATATAAAAGGGCACTCTGTGATAGATTTCTCACAGTTGGTCAGAGCTGACCAATGTGCCCCCCACCCTCCCTCATTTGTCGCAAGGCACTATTTATGTGGTTTGTGTCACCTTTTCTATAGAAAAGGGGGACTTGATAGAATTATTTTATTCAAGTTCTTAAAGACTGAGCAAGTTTATTCATGGTTGATAAAGTGTAAGAGGTTTGAATATTATTACTATACAGGATTTATATAGCGCCAACAGTTTGCGCAGCGCTTTACAATATAAAGGAGACAGTACAATTACAATACATTTCAGTACAGAAGGAATAGGAGGGCCCTGCTCATGAAGCTTACAATCTAAAGGAAGTGGGAGGTGATACAAAAGGTGATAACTGCGGGGGATGATCTGGCGGAGGTGATTTAGGTACAGTTCTTAGGTGGAGGTGGGGTAGGCTTCCCTAAATAAGTGAGTTTTCAAAGATCGGCTAAAGTCAGACAGGGTGGGGGCTGACCGGACATGCTGTGGTAGGGAGTTCCAGAGGATGGGAGAGGCTCTGGAGAAGTCCTGGAGGTGAGCGTGTGAGGAGGTGATGAGGGAGGTAGAGAGGAGGATATCGTGGGAAGAGCGGAGTGGGCAATTTGGGTGATATCTGCGGATGAGGTTGGTGATGTAGCTAGGGGCAGTGTTGTGGATGGCTTTGTATGTTGTGGTTAGTATTTTGAATTTTATACGTTGGGCTAGTGGAAGCCAGTGAAGGGATTGGCAGAGAGGGGCAGCAGTCGCTGATCGGTTGGTAAGGTGTATGAGTCTAGCAGCAGCATTCATAATAGACTGAAGGGGGGATAGCCTGTGTAATGGTAGACCAGTGAGGAGGGAGTTGCCGTAATCGAGGCGGGATATAACCAAGGCATGGATGAGTTGTTTTGTGGTGTCATTGGTCAGGAAGGGGCGGATTTTAGAAATGTTCCAGAGGTTGAGGCGGCAGGATTTAGCCAGTGAGTGGATGTGGGGCCCAAAGGAGAGGTCAGAGTCTAGGATTACGCCTAGCACCCTGGCATAAATTATATTGCAAATTTAATTTAGGTTATGTGTAATTACCAACAAAAGTGCTGCGGCCAAAATTTTATGCCAAAAGAAGAAATATTGTGTGTAATTATTTAAATTTATATTATTTAAGTATAGTTATTTCGGGGAAGAGGGAAAACGTGCGGCCTGCATTCCCATGTTGTGGGTCAGAGGTAGTGGCCATGGATCTATTAAGCCAAATATCATATTATATATATATATATTTTTTTTTTTATTTCATTAATAATCGTGTTCTATAGATATACTGTTGCTTGAACTGAGAGCTCTCAGAGAAGAGGGGCATACATAGAGAATAAAAGAGATATATAGGAAAGGTGGCCACTAAAAAGTGAAGCTGCTATATGGATATATCTCCCCTCATCCATTGTTTATCTTGTGTGAAAGTATACTGGATAGAACAAGCTGTTGATAAGAATCAAAGATGGACTGCTAGACATAAGACAAGCAAGTTGGGGCAGCACAGTGGCTAAATGGTTAGCACTTCCGCCTGGTAGTACTAGGGTCATTGGTTCGAATCCCAACCACGGCACCATCTGCCTGGAGTTTGCATGTTCTCCCTGTGCCTACGTGGATTTTCTTCGGGTAATCCGAAATGGACCAACTGTCCGTTTACATCTGTCTTTCCTCTGATCTAATCCGCCTAGATGGAGGGGGAATGGATCCCCTTCCAATTTTTTACCGGATCAGATTGAGGTAGGTGGGTGTAAACGGACGCAAGCCAGCAGAAGGGAACTGAGCGTCCGACCACACCACTGACCACACCGATCTGGTGAAAGGGGACTTACAGCATTGAAGTTGGTACAATAATAAATTGTAAAATTGTTTAAATACACAGATTGTTTGATACAGAGTAGGTACCAGCTAAGATAATGGTTACATAGTTGGAAAGGTTGCATACAGACATTCCCATATCCCTGTATAATGTGTTCACCAAGATGCCCATCCAAGAGTTTTTTTAAACCATCAATACTTCCCACTGACACTACAGATTGTGGAAGTGATTTCACATCCTTACCGCCCTGACAGTGAAAACTCCTCTGCACAGTTTAAAGTTAAACCACTTCTCCACCCATTGAGGGGCCCTGTGTCTTCTTATGCTTCCTGTGACTGAATAGTTTGTTCCCTATACTAGAATCACCATTAAGATATAGCATCTTCTCCGGGGAGAATTCGTTTAATGTTTTAGTTGTTTCTCATAACGGAGGTCCTCCAGGCCCCTTATTAAGCTTGTCGCTCTTCTCTGGACTCTCTCCATTTCCAACACATCCGGTGACCAGAACTGGATGGCAAACTGCAGATGTGACCAAACCAGAGTTTTGTAAAGTGGCAGGATTATTGGTTTATCTCTTGAGTAAATACCTTTTTTTTTTTATGAATGCGAATACTCTGCTAGCTTTACTTGCTGCAGCTGGGCATTGCATGCCATTGCAGAGTCTGTCATTTACTAGGACCCCCAGATCTTTTTCCATTGTGGATTCCCCCAGAGGTGCAAGTAACTTGCGTTCATATTTTTAGCCCCTCAAAGTGCATTACTTTTTATTTTTCCAACATTAAACTTAGGATCATGTATATTATGGATGCAAGGCGAGAAAAGGGATTTGGGGAGAGTGAAAGAAATGGGGGAATGGGGTGCAGAGGGAAGGTGAAAGATGGGTATTAGGATTTGAACATGCGCTTGTAATCATAAAGTCAGCTAGTGTAAGGGCTAGGTGCCCAGGTAATTACTTGATGGGTTCCCAGCTTAGGGAAGGTAGGGTCTTGTATGGGGAAGTTGCCTCACTGATAAAAAGGATGGAGGTTGAATAGAAGGGGGATGTTTTTTTTTTTTAGGTGGTTGTGAGGTCTAGGAAGGGGGATAGCTTAGACTTTTGAGTTTTTTATTTTTTTTTAGAACAATGGGGAGGGGAGGGGGGGGGGAGAAAGGGGATAGGTGGAGTCAGGAGGTTGCAGGAGGGCCTGTCCGACATGCTTAGCTACTAATAGAAGTTGCAAGCCCACTCTGGGCAGTTAATGCAGGTCTAACCAAGAAGGCCATGTTTTTACTTCCATGAAATACACGGTTGCTTGTTTCCAGGCCTTTCGATTGTATGGCATGTGGCCAACCACAGCCTGATTTTAAACAGCAGAAGAACCCCCTCTCCCATTTTGCAACAGCTTATACTAAAGAAAATAGAGAATATGTAGGCAGGCATAAAACTCTTCTTCTGTAAATGATAGACTCCCGTTTGTCATGCGGATCCAGTGGCTTCAGTACTTTCTGAAAAACTGACCTGGAACAAACATGCAAGTTAGTTTTTTGAATTTCATTGGTTGCTTCTTCCAGATCAGTGGCTGAGAAAGCATGGAAACTAGAGAGAGTCAGGCAGCTAGAATTTTCAGAAGGCCATTTCTTTTTCTCTTTTTCAACGGGTTTTCATTAAAGACTAATACCACGGTTCATTGCATTTTTGTGTATAGAAGCACACTGTGCTAGGTAGTCTAATTAAAATGAAAGGGCTGTAATGTGCCTTAACGCATACAATTTACTGCAACTTGCATTTTTTTTGCAGGGCATCACAAAGCAAAAGGTGCATTATAGCACAGGTGGCTTGGGACAATCACACCACAACCTGCTGAATGATACCTTAGACTTTGAAGTTCATGGAGAACCCTTTTGTTTTGTTCACCTGCAGGTAAAATATTCAATTGCATTTCTGTGTCACAAACCATCACAGGAGCCGCGGCCACATTTCAGTTTTCCTGGAAATCCTCTTTAAGCAAATAGAAACATTTTGTTTTTAGTAATAAAGCCAAGATCTCCTTTAATCTGTTGCAAACATGGCGTAACAAACCCCAAAGGATCAGAGGTATTATCGATAAATAAAAGTATTATCTTCCACACAAATGAGAAACCGTCTTTGCTCAAAAAAGCAGGATATCTAGGTATGCATAGAGAATCTCATAAGCAAATGAATAAACTCGAAATTCTAATCTGTTTCAAATCTCTTTGTAAAAATTTTCTTGCAATAACACGAGCACCCTGCTACCATGAGCCAGTTAGTAAATAAGATCCGGCTGCTGGATTTATTACACTTTATCAGACATTTGATGTAGAAGACTTAACGAATATTTAATAGGGTGGAATTGAGCTCCAATTATAATTTTCACCTTGTTTGCATAATATAAAAATGAGAACGCTCAATAAAGATACACATTTTTTTTTCATAATCTCTGAGCCATGCAGATGCTGCCAGCTAAATTGAAATGTAGCAGAGGACACCTGTGGTCTATTGGCAGACTGGCTAAAGTAAATGGACTCCCTAGAATCTAGGAGTGCAACCTGTGGGTCCAAAGCCCAAATGGGGCCTGCTCAATTTCTGAGGGACAAAAAAGAAAAAGCAACATATGGATGGTAAAGTCCAAGCATGTAAAATCATTTAGGACCCAACTGCTCTGGACTGCATTGCTCAATTCACGCCAATCGCAAAGGACGAAATCCATGGTTTCCAATTGTCCCAGCACTGGGTAACAATGGAATATGCTGCATTAAAAAAGCAATGCAACATGCTGCTGCAAAAAATACAGCATTTTGCTTTGGCTGCATGTAAAAAAAATATTAGTGCAACATTTTAAGAAGCCACATAACGTATCAACACAAGTGGGTTTAGCCTCCTTGATACATAGATCTGTATTAAAAAATCCCAGCATAATTAGGGGGTTGCAAAAGACTTACTTTTGATAGATTGTCTCAAGCCCTAATTTTTAGTATACTACTCCAAAACTCAAGTATTTGGAAGTGGTGCAGGAGAGTGTGATCAGGTCAAGAAAACCAATGCCCACCAATAAAGGGGGGTGGAATTATCACTGCCCAAGGACAATCCATAAAAAGGCAGGGGTGGAGGAATTTGTAGTGCCATTGACCACCAATGAAATTGGGGGAGTCCAGGATGGGTTTGTTGTTTATTGCCACTGAATACTAACTAAAGGAGTGTGGGAGAAATAATTGTTACTGCCACTGATCCCCAATGAAAGGGGGATAGGGGGTGATCGCCAATAAAGGAGGAGAGGGGGCAGAGGCATAACTAGAACCTTCAGGACCCCGATGTAAGAAACCATTAATGGCCCACCTGACCCCTGGTCGGGGCCCTTACCTCCGAGCCTGGTGGGAGAACACCAGGGCCTGGTGGCAAGTGCGATCTTTGCAACCCTGGTAGTTCTGCCACTGGTATCATTAGTTTTTTATTTTTGTTATTTTATTTTACAATTTTTTTTAGGAGTTCCATTGGGAGGCTTTGGTGAGGTATCAGGAGTCAGGAGAGCTTCCCATTCATTCACAAACTGAAGCACAGCGAACACAGTTTTCTATGCCTCAGTTATGAATGGACAGAGTCAGTGACTGATACCGATCACTGACTACGTCCACTCAAAAAGGAAGTGGCCAGTGAATGACATATTTACTGGCCCTTTCCCCACTCTCCATCCTGACACATTCCCTGCAACAGCCAGAGATGAGAGGAGGAAGTCATCAGAGCTGTGGGGAACGAGGGGGGCTAGGAGAAAGCACAGAGGGGCAAGGAAAGAGCAACAGGGCCCAGGGGCAGCAGAAAAGATGGATAGGAGGGCCAGCAGGGGTGGAAAATAGAGGAACAGATCCCCCCCATTTTCCTCCTTCAGCTGTTAAATGCCTGGAGGGAGAGAAGGAGAAGCGTGCTCTCAGCGGCTGCAGAAGGAAAATGGAGGGGATCAGTTCCTCTAGGTGTACAGAAGGGGGGGGCGGATGGACTCCCTGGAGCACAAGGCCAGGTCACAATTGCAACCCCTGTAGCTACACCCCTGGGAGGGGGTAGAATAACTGCCATTGAACACTAATGTAGGAGTTTATTTTTGATCCATCTGACACCATTGCTGCTATTGACACCAGCTATGGGGCTTGTTTTACTCCCACTTTCTCTTCTTTGTACCACTAGGTCCTACTTGTATCATACAGCAAAGTGTGAAAGGTTCCAGACTACAATTCACATGCTGTGAAAGGGCACCCACTTAAATGAGAAGCCCACTTTTAATTTACGTCCACTAGTGGTAGTGGTAGGTGGGCTTTGTGCATCACATTTTCTCATTATTTTCTTCACAGTGCCCCTCCTAATCATTTTTTGAACATTAGCAACTATACTATTTTTAATTACATCTGTGTTTCAATCAGCACCATGACCATAGATGTGTTCAGATCACATACTAACTGGGTGCAATGCAGCCAAAGAGTAGTAACTGGCAGTAACTACATGTTAGTAAATGAGTAGTATGTTTGTCCCCAGGAGATGATAATAATATGAAGATTGGCTGTAATTGAACAAAAGTTCATTCATCCAACTTGCTCTTTTAAGCATTACAGAAGCTTTTTAATCAGAGACATGTAAATGTATTGCCTTTAGTCATTTATGATGATTCATGTTAATCACCTATTTAATTTCTCAGCACTGTAAGTCAGCTAAATGAAATCCTTTCAGCACCATGCAAACACAACTTTCAGTAATAAGAAGATGACACAGGCATAGTAATCCGAGCATGTAGGGCCACTAATAATTTGGCTAACAGGTGAGATCTACACATTCAGAAGGATTAAAACAAAGATTGGTGCATGGAAAAAAAAAAAGAAAAAAGAAAAAAGAAAAAAAAAAGCACCAATTTTTATATGGATACCTATTTAGCTCTTTGCTCACAAAAAAAAAAAGTCAACAACACATGGAATTTGTTTCATGGAAAAGTTGACTTGACGCAGGGAAAATGCAGTGTTATCTAAGACATTTTTAATAGAAGAAAAACAACATTGATCTAATCTAATGGATGTCCATTTGATGTTTATTTCAATGCAAGAAATCACTTTTTGGGATATTCCAGGGCGACTAGTGTAACATTTTGATGCTTTGTGTCATGAAAACTCATCTGGACACACAGATGAGGCTGTGATGGTCCAAATGTAGAAGAGCCCAGCTGGTAATAAGTCAGGTGTGTCTGCTTTCCCTCAGGCCACACAATAGGCTACATTCATGTGCAAATTGCATAAACCTGTCATGAGGGTCACTTTTGGCTGCTGCTGATGACTTATTTTTGTAAAAATTACAATTGGCCACCTGTCATGCTGACCTTCTGCCATCAGTGAGTCACTGTCCTGGAACGACATTGCAAATCCGGAATTCTTGCGATCACTTGCTGCATTCTTGTTCAAAGACAGGGACTCAGAAATGATTATGGCTGGATCCACAAATGTGCTGAAAAAATGGAAGTTGCAGTTAACTCATGGCACTTTGCACCATTTGGAACGGACAGCAGATGACAATGCACATGCATTGAGGTGCACTGCAATAGAAAGAAAAAAGTGCAAGGGCATTATTTGTTCTTTGCCATGTACAAATTTGCTTTTCTTTTTCAATGATTGAATGGGCCACTGCAACATATTATTTTGTGGGCGAAGTCGAAGGTCAATAGAAAACAAACATTGTCACAAAGAAGCCATCAATGGCAATCATATGTTTCTCTTTCCGTAAGGCCTGGTTCACACCAACGCACTGTGTGTTTTGCCCATTTTGATGTGTTTTTTTGCGTTTTTACCGTGTTTTGTTCAGGTTTTTTTTGTTAAACGGGAAATGTTTTTGTTGCTGGGCAGAATAAAAATGCAAAACATGGCAAAAACACACTACATGCGTTTCAGCAGCATCTCTATTGAACTCTATCGTAGCAAAAACGCTGGCTTTTGCGTTTAAAAAATAAGTCTCTGACCTTTTTCAAAAACACAGCAGCTCAAAAAAGCATAGATGTGAAAGTGACTCATAGGAAACCATGTTAAATGGACTGTAGTTAATTTCTGCAAAAACCACTAAAAACACATTGATGTGAAACAGGTCTTAAAGTAAACCTGTCATGAGCATAATACGGCAGCTTCCATTTATGACCCCTATATGAAAATGCTCACGGTTTCCTCACTGTCATGCTGACCCTTAATAGCATCATGGGCCCCTGGGCGAAGTAATGTACTGGGGCCGCTACCAGCCTGCTCCAATTTACGCACCTACTTTCAAGAATTAAAGTATAAATAGTTCACAGAATCAGAGGCGTCCCTAGGGTTGGTGTCACCCGGTGCGGACACATGTGTTGTCACCCCTCCAGAGAGGAAGGAGCGGTGCCGTGGATCACTATAGGTTTCAAGATCAGTTAACCCCCTACAGGTTGAACCTATACGAGGTTAACTGATATTGCAACCCATATTGATCCAAGGGATCAGCTTCAGCGGTTTGCAGCCTGTAAGGGGTTAACTGTGGCAACTCTGTGCTAAAGTCAGAGATCGGCTTCTTTGGCCTGAAACCGTCACATGCGCAGTTGCTTCAGGGGATACATATCTTCACGGATCTGGGATACTCATTTTACCGCACATGGGGGCAACTGTCACTGTGTCGGGAATCCGGGATCACCCCAATAACTGGCCAGGACCTTCACAGAGCCCAGAAACTCTGCTGGCATCCTGCACCCCCTGTGATGGTGTCACCGGGAGTGGCCCACACCCCCCTAGGGACTCCACTGGATAGAATCAAACATATTTATTAGTACTTTCAATAAAATTGATTTTAAACAATAAGAAATCATAGCATAAATCAAAGACTAATCAACACAAGGGGCACAGTATGGGGGGGAGGCAGACAGGCATAGTACAGGGGGAGACAGGAGGGCACAATACTGTGATTATAAGGACACAGTACAGCTTCCGGTTGCTGCATGGGCCATCCAAAAAGCATGATTGCCCTGGCAAATCTGGGACAGTTGGCAAGTATGATGTAAGATTTCCATGGGGCCCCCAAGCACCTGGAGCCCCTGGGCAGTGCCCAGAGGTGCCCATGCATTAAGACAGCCCTACCTCTGACTGCAGATCACGTAAGTCAGCGTAAAACCCTTAGTGCATCATTGTTTCAGGTTAGCTATTCAAGGATTGAAGCTAGAACAATAAAATAACAGCCAGGTAACTAGCATTTTCAGAGGAAGTCATGCCGATATACCTTTAAAGAATACCCTGGCAGCAGTCCAATGCAATCACAAAGAGCTTTGGAAGTCATTGAAAGTTATCTGATACAGTCATTAGCTTTCCTGCCAAACACAACATTGGGAGACAGAAAAAAAAACAGCAGGTAAGTAACTGTTTGTTTTTTTTACATGTTTTTGGGTTCAGCTTGAAGTTTCTATGAAATAATTACAGAAAGCTAACAACTATTGTTTAAGCAACATGCTTTAGGTTTGTAAAGTTCACAAAAAACACATCGCCATTCCCATCACTAAGGGGGTTCCTTCACACCATGTCCATTGATCTACAATATTGATCACAAGAAAACTGAAACGTTTTTTTTTTATATGCCCTGATCACACCATACAAGTACATTTACACAACGCTTGTCAACACACATAAACGCAACATCCCTATTTTAATAATAATTTTAAAAAAATTAAACCCAGTAAAATGCAATGCAATAAAAAATTGGCACCACACGTGTTTTCTGAGTGTTGTGGTGTAAAGGGCTTAGCCTCTCATCATATCACATTTACTACAAGAATGCGATAATGTCCATTCCTCATAGACAAACATTGCAGCTGTGATCAATAACAGCACACTCCTGGAGGTAACACTGTTCTTAGGGCTCCATACAGTAAACCTGAAATATTCAGAAGAAATATGGAACATTGACCCATTTAAAAAAAAAAAAAAAACAGGCAGAATCCTTTATAATTGAATAAATGCCACTGTTTGAGTTATGCCTCACCTTCGCAGAAAATGCGTTTTCTGACTCTCATTAATCCAACACACATGGCATATCGAACCATTTCTGGCAGTCAGTTGGAGCCTGGAGAACCAGGACAGGGAGGCTACAATCACCATGTTCTGACCCAGCTGATCACTGACCAGGACAGCAGGAAGTTGAATAAGGGAGCTGGAGCTTGTTAAAGGAAGCCTGACATCAGAGAAGCATGGAGTCTGCTTTTGTTGACCTCTCCTTTTGAAAATTCTGGTTGCTTGGCTGTCATGCTGACCTTCTCACTGCAATACTTCAAGAACCTGGTCAACAATGCATAGCAGGACTTTTTTAATAGTTATTGTGGGCAATTGATTCAAAGTATTAAAAAGTCAACTAGGATACTTCAGAAGAAGACCAGCAATGGTGGCTTCCATATTTGTCTCATGGTAGGTTTACTTTAAAGTGGGAGGAGATGGAATAGATCATCTGGCACATCTCAGAGAAAATCTCATGGACAGGACTGTCCATACCAAAATGGCACTCATGGGTTAGTCCCTTGTGCAGTGGGTTTCCAGGTACGAGTCCTCATGCACACGGGACATTTTGATAACGCTGGTAACCTTAGCTGTGTAAAGGCACGTTAGAAATGCAAGTTTTTCAGTGTTTTTGTATTAGCGGTGTTCTCCATATTTTTTCAGCATTTGTTGTTTTTAAAGGTGTTTTTTTTTTTTCACCAAAAAAAGTCCAAAAACGCTGGTTTGCTGCGTTTTACCACATTTTTCAGCATTAAAGAGTTTTTACAGCTAAAAAACTCCTCTAGAAACCCACTAGTCCTGGGTTTTTTTCCAGCCAAAAATCGTTGATTACAGTCTGTGTGCATGGACACATAGGATAACATGCTGGGGGGTTTACTAGCTGTAGAGAAAAATTTCAAAAGCCAAAAACAGCCGCTGTAAGAACATCAAGTGTACGTGAGGACTTAAGGTTTGGCTTTAAAATCTGGCCAAGTGCACCAATACCCCTTTGTTTCCAGCACATAGATTTTTGGCTTCTGAATATCGGTTGGAACTGTTTTGATACTGAAATTGTACTGGAAAACGTGCGCTCTAATGTCTGTGTTGACTGTAACTGATTGGACTGAAACAAAACTTCTTTTTTTTAAATTTCACCTACAGGTAAGCTTATAATAAAGCTTACCTGTAGGCAAAATGAATATCTCCTACACATGCACTCTGAAGGAACAGCATATCAGTGCCATTCCTTCAGAGCTGTGTGCCGTGGCCCTGGACTACCTTGCACATGGGCGGGAGTGACGTCATCACGGTGCAACGTTTAGGAGATATTGTCTCTTCTTCCTTCCTTTTTTTTTTTTTTTTTTTTTTAAGCCGGCACATGCACTCTGGAGAAATGGCATATCCGTTCCATTCCCTCAGAGCTGTGTGCCGTGGCCTGGGACTCTCGTGCACATGGGCAAGAGTGACGTCATCACGGTACGGCCTGGCAGATGGCTGGAGCTCGCAAACCTAGAAGGAAGATGGGTGAAGAAGGAAGCCTTTGTAGCGGTGATAGCGCACCACTGGAGGGCTTCATTTTAAGGTAGGTTTTACATAAGGCGCTAATATGCGGTGCATACGAGCACATTATGACATTACCATGCAGGGGACTTTTTTTTTTCTTTTACTGCGTTTTACTACCGCTTTAAAACTTAGCTCATAGTTGTGTTATCAGTCCAGCCAAATAACTTGGACTAAAAAGTAGCTGAGTGATTTCCATGAAATATTAAATAACCAAATATGTGATCTGCTTGAGACCTCTTTCAACCTCTTTAAGTAAACAGCTGCCAGCACTCAAACACACTCCCATATAAATGTGCATAAACTCCAAATGATCCAAAAATGCAGCTCTGCCCTGGTTTTCGATTTGTATTTCCATGAAATGTATTTTGCCACAAATATTTACCAAAGAGGAAACTCTGCTTATACGGAATGTGCTTAAAAAAAATAAAACTTAACATGGCCTATGGCATCCGAATTGTGGTGCAGTGCATTGCGCTCTACTGTACAGTGCATTGGGGTACCATTCACAATGAATGGCACTGCAACACATCGCCCATAAAGCAAATACGTTGCCCTGCATTGTGGTAATGTGCTGTCAAGCATGTGATTTAGTGTACACTCCACACAAATGTGATTGGGTCTCAGTGTTTTTTATCTGTGCTTTTTATCTTTTTTATGTATTTGATTAGTTGTGTAACATTGTGTCAGCATTTTTATTTTATTTTACTTTTTTTAACTGCTTTCCCATCACCCTATAGCAGATATACTGCTATACGGCAAAGGGGGTGCATAAAATCACTGACCATTTGGAAACTTGGGCACTGCCCGAGGGCCTGGGGTCAGTAGGGGGCCCCATGAGATGCCCCTGGTACTTTTTTCATAGGCTTTTTTGAGTTTAGGCAAGGGCACAGGGGCCCCATGATCCCCTATTGCCTGGGGGCCCCATGAGTTGTCAGTCCGCTCTTGATCACATATATATACGTGATTTTGCATTTCCGGGTAGGTGGTGCGCACGAGCCCTACTTGCGGCCTTGGCTGTCAATTGCCAGGTCCAGGCCAGCAATTACTCTCCGACACCCGTGATCACCGCACGTTACCGACAGAGGGAGAGAACTGTATGTAAACAATACAGTTCACTACCCTGTTAGCTCCCCTGTTAGCTCCCCTGTATGCATAGCAGAGCCATACAAAGCAGTGCACTTACAGTTGAAAAGCACTAACACAGCACAAAGTAAAACAGCACACAGTTAACCCTTTGATCGCCCCACATGTTAACCCCTTCCTGCCCTGTAAAAAAAAAAAAAGGAAGTAAATTTAATTTGAGTGCAGAGGTGCATAACTGTGCAATTGTCAGTTAAAGTAACACAGCGCCATAATGCAAAAAATTGCCTGGACAGGAAGGGGGGGGGGGGGTAAATCCTCTGGAGGGCAAGTGGTTAAATATTTCCTTTTGTTGAATAAAAAAATTAAACTAATTATATTTTTTTGGCACAAGAATAGACCAAGGGACGTTTAAATGAGTTTCCATAACTCTCAGGAGCCCTTAAATTCTCATTACACCATTAACCCACCAACAAACACTTACATTTTACCTTTCTCAATGACTCCAATACATTTTTGCAAAATGGCATGGATTATATGGTCTCTGCCAAAAGATCTATGTCCAATCAGTAGCTCAGCAATAACAAATGCTGATGAGAGCAAAGGAACTAAGCAACACATACTGCGAGACCGCATGCTTGTTGGAGAGACATTTGTTCCGTACAGAGTCACCAGCGGATGCAAAGCAGACCCGGGTCGGTAAGATCGTGCACGCACCTCATTTCAGTGTTGGCACCTTGAGACTGAGTCCAGGCCTATAGTTAGGGTCTCTGTTTGTGTCAGGCCACAAGTGTTGTTACTGATCATTGGAAGGACTCCACAACTTAAAGTTACATTTCACATTGGAGAGCTGATAAAATCCTACAAACTCAAGCCAGACTGGCGTTTTGCTCAGAAGGGATACTCAGGCACATGCTAAAGGACCAGTTATGGGAGGGGGAATACTGTAGATTTGTGTAAGATTGTAAGCTGTTGTGCTGCACTGCAGGCTAGCCCATACCGTACACCCATACACTGATTCCTGCTCTTTTAGGGTAATAACGGGTGAGGTGTGGCAGCTTAGTTGCGCCCGCCAGTAGGTAAATTACTACTCTTTCTACCTTCATCCATCAGGAGGCGCCGTGCTGTGCAGCACAAGGGTCTCAGCCTTTGGGCTGGGTGTATGTAAATTTATTGTATGTTCCCAGCATTTGTGGTTGTGTTTATTTGCCACATCTAAGTAAAATTCTGTTGTGGCAAAAGCTGGTGTTGGGGTTGCTTTCCTCGTTCATGACTTCACTGTATCCTGGGGAGCCCACCCCGGTACGCGGCCTACAACTACACCAAGCCCCAATGTAATGAGAAGCTATACACTGACAACCAATAGCCTATGTTCACATTGCGGCGTGTTGGAAACACATGCAAAATCGCTTTTCTGACACCATAGAAATGTGCTGCCCTTTAGCAGATACACAGCAGTGCCATTAATTGTTAATGACACCCTCTCGCATCTGCTAATGTCTGCGTTTCCACATGTACCAAAATTCACGGTGCTGTGGCTTGGTGTGATTTTTTTTTTTTTTTTTTTTTTTTTTTTTTTTTTTTTTTAAAAAGGGTCAGGGACTTTATTTCCGCATTTCTAGCACATAGAGAAGCCCACTGAAATGAATGGGCTGCCCTACCTGTGACATACATCTTTATCCACCCCGTCAGTACACCTTTGCATGCTAAAATTTCCTGCTAACCTCTGCACCCCATACCTACCCTACCCTCTCCACTCTCCACTCTACCCCTCACCTTAACGCCACATGCCTCCTCTGCTCACCTTTGAACCCACCTTCCTTACCTCTGTACATCCCTTCCTTGCTCACCCATGCCCCCCAAATTGTAATTCCTTCTCTGCCTACACTTTGCTTACCTTTGCATAACAGGTTGATGTTAGGCTCAGTGACCACAGTTGCAGTCAGGACTTTCAAGCATGCCCCTGTTAACCTCCCCAGTGGGCAGCATTCAGCAGAAGTGATGGTGGCGGGAACCTCAGGGGGGCATAATATACGAATATATATAATATATGAATGCCCCCGCTATTTACATATGAATGCCCCCGCTATTTACATATGAATGTACCCGCTATTTACATATGAATGCCAGTTATTTGTGAATGCTGACATGGTCTGCACATGAGTCACAGTAATAGGGCAAAGCTGGGCAGCATAATTTATAGCACTTCATATTGAGATATCGGGACACAGTGCAGGACGAAGACTTAAAGGGACAAGGGAATGTAAACTGGGACAGTTGGCAAGTATGCGGCAGCTGCTTTGGGCCACACAACGACTGGGTCCAGCTGCCCCTTTTGCCCCTCTTTAAAGACAGCCCTGTGCATGTCACACAGTTGTACACATCAAATGACAGAGGTACGGATCTGGAATGACAATGATCAGTTTCATTGACAGTGTAAGCTGCAGTTACATCAGTTCATCATAGAGATGAATGGAGATCAGTGGACAATGTCAAAGTCCATTGAGGATCGAGGGGAGAAATATCTTTGTGGCACATATGGTCTTGAGACATTGCTTACAGTATAAACCTCTTCTACTGCAGCTAAATGCAAGTTGCCTTCATTTGTGTATTTGAAACAAATTATATAGGGTAGAGTGAGGTTAAAGTGGAACTTTATTCAGAAAATGAAGTCACTTCAGGCCCCTTTTGCAAGCATAGCTATATAAAAATAAGTGCCTACACTTATCCAGTAATACACTCTCTCCCCCTGCTCTGCACATGCTCAGTTGCTATTTATTTTCAGGCACTGTGCCAAAAATGTAGAGGCTGATCTGCTGACAGCCCAAAGATTTACTGCTGCTCAGGGCTCCGGGCTTCAGAAAAATGGCAGCCTCCAGCAAGAAGAAACAAGAATAATGCTGCAGGCAATTTACAGAACACACTCATTTTGGTAGCATAATTATTAATGTGAAATGTATGATCCTTGCTAAAGAACACTATTTTTTATCAACCTGTTAAGGGTAAAGTTCCACTGTAAGTGGGCCGGCCTGACCAATTTTTGTAAAAGTGCTTTTAACATTTATTTTTGTTTACTTGAAAAATATTTTGAATAATAGACAAGTCATCTGTCGCCATCCTTGTGGTACTAATCACACCAAAATATCTGCTCTATATATTTTTAAAGGATGACTGCCATAATAATTTCAGCATTTCAAATAAACTCTACTGCCAATGACATCAAGCTATTTTTATCACTGAAACAAACTTGGATTATTTCCTGGAGCCCAGCAATTTATTGTCTGTAGTTAGCAAGCAGTGTTTGGCTGAATTAGGTAGAACAATATGGTCTGGTGCCCTTTATAATAAACGTGTCTATTATCAATGGGCTTCATGCATGAAAGTGAAAAAAAAAAATGGAGTGTTCTCTTTATCAGTCAATCATGATCCAGCTTAGTTTTTTGCTCTGTTCACTGCCTCAACCAATATGGGAAAAAAATCATTTTTTGTTTGCCATTAGTCATTCATTTACATGCAGCAGAAAGAGTGTGACTAGGGGTCTACCTTCTATGATTGATACAGAGAGAAATATGTAGGTTTCCATGGCCCATTCTGAACATGCCACAGCAGTAGTCATGCTGATCCAAGGGCTTAAGTACATCATGAGATACATTCCTTACACAATTATAGAAATCAAGAGTTCTGACTTTACTCTACTTTTGCTTGCTGCATGCTTGACCTGGGTCAGTGACTCGGAAAGTACTAAAGCCAAGAGCAGCTGGGAGGATAGCATTTTCAGCAGCTATCTGCCAAAAGCAGTTCAGGTTTTTTTCTCATAGCATTTGCCCAATGAGTTGCCAGGCATGATACTATGACCTCCAGCCACCACATATGGAAAACACATTTAATGACTGCACTCACTCCTGTGATGGTGCAAATAATTCGCATTCACCGCAGGTCTCTGTTACATTTACTGTGTTTAAAATACAACCAATATTGCAACAACGTTGTTAAATATTTGCCATTTTCAAGTAATGAATTATTGATTATCTCATTGACTCCCCACTGATTCTTTTTGGATGAGTGCAGTGCTTGATCCCAACTGCTAATGGGCACTCACGTTCAATGCACAGCAAAACAGGATGGTAAAGCAATCAACCTTTACAGCTTATCTTACGCATAATTACAACGCCATTGCTGGCTACGAGCGATGAAAGCAGTCCAATTAAGAGACGTGAATACGTATCGATTTCATCATTTTTAAAAATGTGTATACCACCCCCCAAAAGGATATAGCTTAATAAACCTCCTTAATAAACTATTCTCCCTTGGCGTCAGAGACACCGCTCTCTCCTGGTTTTCCTCTTACCTATCCCGACGCTCCTTCAGCGTTTCCTACAATGGTGCCACCTCCCCTTCCCTCCCCCTCTCTGTTGGGGTCCCCCAGGGCTCTGTCCTTGGACCCCTTCTCTTCTCCATCTACACCTCCTCCCTTGGCAAACTCATACACTCCCACGGCTTCAACTACCATCTCTATGCTGATGACACTCAAATTTACCTCTCCACCCCTCACCTCACCTCCACTTTCTCCGCCCGCATCACTCACCTCCTAAACGACATCTCTGACTGGATGTCGCTCCATTTCCTCAAACTCAACCTCTCCAAAACCGAGCTTCTCGTCTTCCCTCCTGCCCGCGCCCCCCCCCCATCCTATCCATCACTACTAACATCACCACCATCAATCCCGCCCCGCAAGCCAAAGTCCTTGGGGTCATTCTGGACTCTAACCTCTCCTTCCAACCTCATGTCAAATCACTCACAAACACATGCAGGCTCCACCTCCGCAATATCGCCAAAATACGCACCTTCCTTACCCCAGACACCGCTAAACTACTTGTGCACTCCCTGATTATCTCACGCCTTGACTACTGCAACTCCCTCCTCACCGGCCTACCCCAGTGCAAACTCTCCCCGCTTCAGACCATCCTGAACTCAGCTGCCAGACTCATCCACCTCACCAGCCGCTCCACCTCTGCCACCCCCCTCTGCCTCTCCCTCCACTGGCTCCCTATCGCCCAACGCATCAAATTCAAACTACTCACTCTGACCTACAAAGCCATTCACAACACTGCCCCTAACTACCTCACCGACCTGATTCCCAAGTACCACCCTACCCGTACCCTTCGCTCTTCACAGGACCTCCTTCTATCTTGCTCCCTGGTCTCCTCCTCACACGCACGTCTGCAAGACTTCTCCAGGTCCTCCCCCATCCTCTGGAACTCACTACCCCAATCCATCAGACTGTCACCTTCCCTCCTCACCTTCAGGCGCTCCCTGAAAACCCACCTCTTCAGGGAAGCCTACCCCACCCTCACCTAACTGCTGCTCTCCTTCATTCCTCCTACCACTCCATCCCCCACAGCCACTTCCTCCTGTACCACTACCCCCTCCCTCCCAGATTGTAAGCTCGAAAGAGTAGGGCCCTCTTACCCCTCGTGTGCTGTTCGTAGCTGCTGTAATGTTTCATGTATTGTCCCCCCCTCTATTGTACAGCGCTGAGCAAACCCTTTGGCGCTATATAAACTCAATGTAATGTAATAATGTAATGCTTAAAAAGAAGTATCAAGTATACAAGTTACACATTTTAGTTAAATTTCCAAGGGAACCCAGTGCACATAGCACTTGGACCCATTGACAATTCATGCAGTAATTTAAAAAAAAAAAAAAAGGAGGTTATTATTCCATCAGTGCTGTGCTTGGCTCCACCCCTGTATGAAGCCCAATTTATGGGTGCTTCAATGGGGGGAGGTGTAGTACAGCACTGAGAACTCACCCCTCTATTATGGATGAACAATCACCATTGCAGGGCTAAGTCATAGAGCTTCCAGCTGCTAGTAAACATAAAGCACATGGTGCAGGCAGATCTATTACACAGCCCCAGCAATGCTGACTGTTCACTCATAATAGTAAAAGATCAGATAGCGCTGCGGAGCTGTGTGATCTATCTGCCAATGTAGTGGATGTTTACTAGAAGCCAGCAGCTCTAATACACAGTACCATTGACTATACATTAATTCAATTAAATTAATTGTTAGCACTGCAGGGCTGTATGATAGATCTGCTGGCTGATAGTAAACATTTGCAGTGATAGCAGATAGATCACACAGCCCTGCAGGACTGACTGATAATTTGCTTTTGTGAATTAACAACTTGTGTAAATAAATGAATAGATAAATAGTGCTGCGCTACTCACTAAACCTAACCATAAAGCAAAAAGTAAACACCTGACAGATCTACTAACTAAGGTGATTTAAGTGCATACCTAGAGAATAATCAAACACAAGTGAATGAAGATATCCAAACAGACTAGATGCCCTGCTAGGCAATACCAAATATGAACAAATCAATAAGTGAGACTTCAACATATGTGCAAACAGACAATCTGAGTGATATATATCAAGGCATAAATAAAAAAATAATGATAATTTTGTGTGTGTGTATATATATATATATATATAAAACAAAGCACAAAAGAGAAAATGTTGAATAATAAACACCCGGATGAGCCCTCAACCCAGTGACAGTCTGTGTATAAATGTACTTAAATGATCTGTGATGCAGAAAAATCTTCAAATCAACATATATTCCACACGTGACTTGAACAGTGATCACCCTTGCAAATCCTCCACCAGCGAGTGTGCACGCTAACCTCCCGTTTTGACCTATAGGGACTATAGGTCAAATGCTCTTTAATATCAACCCTGAAATCCAAGTGTACTTTACTGGCTCCTTCTCCATTTCCTCATCAGAAATCCATGTTCAAGAAAACATCAAAGGACATCTCATAGTGTAATACGTCCATGTTTAATGTATAAAAACCAGGTATAGAATACTCAACTTTTAAAATCAGGCCAGCAGACCTACACAAGCATTGGTAATAAAATGCGTAGGAACAGGTGTACCAAGATGGCAGTCGCCGTCCGAACAGAAATGATGTCACCACATGTCCTTCCTACATGTTACATCATGAATCACAGCACTCATTCTGTGAATTAGTGCCTACAAGTCCCAGCAGCCTTAGCGGTTGTGGGCTTGTAGTTTTCAATGAACTACCAAGGCGATGTGGAGAGCTGCGGTAGTTCATTCAAGCTTCCTGTCAGGATATCTGCTTGGCCATACATCCCTGTACGGCAAGTAGATATTCTGACAGTTCTGCAGGAGACCTGCATGGCATCAGCGATCTATTGATCGATGGTGCAATGCTTTCCAGGCTCCTGCAGACAATCATAATAATCTGCTAAAAAATGTGCATTTATTATTTTTGTCAAAAAGATGAACTTATCCTTTAAATGCTTTTAAGTAATAAACTTAAACATAGCATAACGGGTGAGGAAGTGGTCAGGAGATCCCAGAATGTTGATTGCTTACACTGCACCTTGCGTTTGTGTGTGTTTTTTTTTTTAATAGCAGCTTTAATATTATAACATATTTCCTATCTGTATACATTATCTTTTTTGTTGCTTATTTTTAGTTCTGAATGGTGTGGGGAGGGGTTAGATGCTCTGCTGAGTTTTTTAGGGAGAATCGTCTAACAGAGACACCTGTTTAGGGGACAACTGTTAAAAGTGAGGAATTCTGGGATATTTTTTTTAACTTCCTGTTGTGTCTCTGGGACAGGAAGGGAAACATTTCTCCAATGGTACAAAAAATAAACTGGCCGGGGTTCTTCTCAATCTATATTATTAAATAGCACACCCTCCTGTCTGCATGCCTGAGCTAAGGTAAGATAGGTTCCAGAAAATAAATGCTATATGAATAGTCTGCCCTTAGTCAAGAGTGAGTTTGCTTTAAATATTAAAAATGAATTAATTGGCGACATAATGAGTTTTAAGTTTGTGGTTCTTAGATACAGTCGAGTTCCACTTTATTTGTTGTGCTTATCATTGTCAGGGCCGTAGATAAGGGGGGACCACCAGTGCTCCTGTACAGGGTGCCGGACAGTAGGGGGGCCCAAGCAGCTGGGTGAATTGGATGTAGGCAGGGAGGGTGATCAGCACGGTGGGGGGCAGTTACTGGACCTGATCCTCTGTATGACTCTGCAGCAGCTGAAATCTAGCTTCTTCTCCCCAACCTTTGCTGGCTTTTAGCTGCTGCAGAGAGAGCCATACAGGGGATCAGTTCCAGTAATTTTAACTCTGCTGCACCCATCACCCTCCCTGTGCACAATACATTTCCCCCTGCTGCCCAGGCCCTCCTGTATGCCCCCACCCCGCAGTGCTGCCGGCTTCCCTCCTCTCCTCCCCACCGAAACCTGCAAGCACACAATATAATCCTTCAGGATGGAGGGTGGGGGAAGGGTCCAGTATATATGTAACATTTACCAGCCCCTTCCTTTCCTGAATGAACACAATGAGTGATTGATACAGATCCCTTGATGTGTTCATTCATAACTGAAGCATAGTAAAATGTGTTTTTTTGGAGGGTGGGGGCCCTGTCAGGTTGGCTGTACGGGGCTCCGTAGTTTCTAACAGCAGCCTTAATCATTGTAATATGAAATGGTTTACAATACAGTCAGATACATTACTAACTGTGAAGCAATTGCAGTAATGTGTGCACCACCAAACCCACTAATAACCCAACTGAATAGATTCTATACACTTAGTGCCATGCTGGCTGGTAAATTCACCAGTTGTAGAATCACTGAACTGCAACTGACACTTTCCCTAATAGAGGTCACTGGGCAAAATACTGCAGAATCTCAATTTCCAATGTGGAAACCACATGAGAGCAGCAGCTGGCTGTTTGGGAGCAGCAACACTATACAAGAATGTGCTATAGCTTCCAGCTGTCATTTCTGCAGCATAGGTCTAGAAGGGATTAGGCGATGCCAATTGGCTGTCATGGATAACAAGGTATGTTCTTGTTAGCACACATTCCATACATCAACTGCCAGCAATAAACTGCCACAGGTAATCATTTTAGGGTCCATTCACATGGCTGCATTGGGTCATACACCAACCAAAACTAGAGCAAATCTCTAGTGTGTTCCACAAGTGTTTGCGATCATCCGTGGCAGCTCAGCCATGTATTGTAATCAATGACAGGCTGACAATTGCCAAGGTTGTTTGTATGTATTCGCACAATTGAGTGATTATAGACAGATGAGTGGCTCTGGGCATAGACAGGTCATATGTCCCTATTTATATATAACACCTGTTACACATGCAGTTACATGCAAAGAGCCTCGGAGCACTGCATCCTGCCATTGACTTGTATAGGTTCACCACTGAACACAATCAGCTGTGGAACCCACCGAAGATTTACACTCACTCTTATCAGTGTGAAAGAAGCCTTAAAGAATATTTCTACCTTTTTGTAGTCAAATTGAGAACCCCCTACTTTGTTTTTTATTTTTTTGGAGCAGAAATTTACATACAGGAATCAATAGGCAGCTTGTATTGTTCAGAATAGCTTGCAGTGTTCATTTAGGGGAAGAAATGTGGTTGATTTTTTTTTTTTTAATGCATTAACATACCATCCAAGCATTGAGATCTTTATCCCTTCTTTATGACAGTTTACACATTATTATTTTTACTATACAGGATTTATGTAGCGCCAACAGTTTGCGCAGCGCTTTAGAATATAAAGGGAGACACTAGAATGACAATACATTTTGGTACAGAAGAAATTGGAGGGCCCTGCTCCTGGAGCTTACAATCTAAAGGAAGGGGAGGTGGTACAAAAGGTGATAGCTGCAGGGGATGATCTGATGGAGGTGGCTCAAGTACAGTTCTTAGGTGGAGG
Source organism: Staurois parvus (assembly GCF_062004578.1). Lineage (NCBI taxonomy): Eukaryota > Metazoa > Chordata > Amphibia > Anura > Ranidae > Staurois > Staurois parvus. The sequence continues at coordinate 1,603,418 of NW_028318142.1, forward strand.
TGGTAAAGGCAGACAGGGTGGAGACTGACTGGACATACTGGGGTAGGGAGTTCCAGAGAATGGGAGAGGCTCTGGAGAAGTCCTGCAGGCAAGTGTGGGAGGAGGTGACAAGGGAATTAGAGAGCAAAATATCTTGGGCGGAGCGGACGATTTGGGCGATATCTGCAGATGAGGTTGGTAATGTAGCTAGGAGCAGGGTTGTGGATGGCTTTGTATGTTGTGGTCAGTATTTTGAATTTTATACGTTGGGATAGTGTAAGCCTGTGAAGAGATTGGAAGGGAGGGGCAGCAGTCGCAGATCGGTTAGTAAGGTGTATGAGTCTAGCAGCAGCATTCATAATAGACTGAAGGAGGGATAACCTGTGTAATGGTAGACCAGTGAGGAGGGAGTTGCAGGAAACAAGGTGGGATATAACCAAGGCGTGGATAAGTTGTTTTGTGGTGTCATGGGTCAGAAAAGGGACGATTTTGGAAATGTTGCGGAGGAAGAGGCAGGATTTAGCCAGTGATTGGATGTGGGGCCCGAAGGAGAGGTCAGAGTCTAGGATTACGCCTCGCACCCTGGCATGAGGGGAAGGACCAATGGTTGTGCTGTTGATCTTAATGATAAAGTCATGAGTGGGGGATTAGGGAGGGGTATTGGAAGCCATGGGAGGTTAACAATTGGCCCAGGGGGGAGGTGTAGAGAAACAAAAGGAGGGGCCCAAGGACAGAGCCTTGGGATACCCCAACGAAAGAGGAAGGGGAGAGGGGGAGTTGTTGTTGTATGTGATGCTGAAAGTGTGCTGAGAAAGGTAAGAGGAGAACCGTGAGAGAGCAGACTCAGAACTGAAATTGAATATCTGCCACCACAGTTCAGACAGGGTTAATTTTGGTGAACCTAACTCACCATCCCTTAACATTACAAAAAAGGGAAAGCTAAGTACGATATTTCAGCAAGTAAAAAGGTAAGCAGTAATTTTTAAATACTTCTCCAAAATGATGACAATATTAATGGGAACATGTAACGAATGTAAAGTAGGTGTTATTCCAATTTGGCTGCAGAGTGGAAATACACTTCAAAATACTGTGTAATCTGTGGACTTTTCCGTAATTCTCACAAGCACATGTAGTACTCTTTATGGAAACACATAGCCTGCAATGCCAGAGGGTAAGTACAGTTTTACTATAATTCAAATCACTTCTGTCATTCATATTCCATATACATTCATTCCCCATGAACATTTTAAAGCCATTTGAGAAAAGCTTCTTTTTCACTTAGCAATCATTTTTTCAGGAATGGAAGAGAAAAAAATGGAAAAATTAATTCACCTCCCCTGGGCAGCATAAGGGATTAACCATTCATTGTCATAACGATTGTCTTTTTTTATTTTTTTTTGTAGCTTATTCCACTATTTTAAGGTACTGTAGCAACTGATTTTGCCTGCAGTCATGTTACAAGGGATATCAGCAAATCTGTGCGGAATTAATTCTTTTTACGATGTAAGCTGCACATCCCCCTGCTTATGAATTTAGAAGCTAATTTAACCGCAAGGCGATCTCCTGGGCAAAGCTACACTTTTGCTGCTCTAGGACTGTGGAATAATAATGCAGGGAGTTTAATAATGGTGACGCTAAGAAATAAACTTACCCAATTACAAATGCCCAGTTGCCCACAAGAGTTTTATATTGAGACAGCAATATGCAGAAAGATATGGGAATAGTAATATTTCCCTGTAGCTATTAGTCTATTTGTTTTAAATATGTTCCTTGGTAAAGGTGGCTGTCATCAAATGATTTATGAAGTGCCTATATTTGAATTCTTTGAAAACCTCCAGGATCTAGCATAGTGGCTGGTTGACAGTTAAAATGGCTTATTTTACGCTCTAACATGACTCAAGGTCCACTGGACTTTCATCTCCAGGTTCCTGCATCATCCTTATTTTTTCTGCAGGGCACCATTATGTTCCCAAAATCTGGGTGCTTTATTATTCAAATATTGACCACAGCTTTTTTTGCCCGTTGAACCCTAATCTGACCATAATCATAACATGTAAAGTAAGCACCTGACTCACATACTGTCCTAATCTAATCTTTAATCTGATCTGTAACACTAAAATAATCCCTTCTTCAGTACACTTATGTTACCCTAAACTGGAAGGCCCCAAAGGTAACAGCTCCTTTGTGGAAACCAACAGCGTTGATGTTCTGGTGCTGTAAACACAACAGTTCAGTTTACAGACAACTGTAATTGATGGAAAGTTTCAGCTTTCTGGTGTGACAGTTGATAGTAACCCTACCACAAAAATAAAAGCCGTAGGGTCTCCCTGCCTTCACTAAATTTAAAATACAGCAGCTCCTCCAACGGGCTGTGGCACAATTCATGGCACAGATGACCAGATCAGATGCATGCATAACGCAGTTCTGAGACGATACATTTATTCCAAGTTTTTTCTGTAGTATATATGGGGCTTGAATGTAAAGAGATGGTCAATCCACCCCCATTGGAGCAAAATGACCTTCTAAGAAAGATAGCACATTCCTGAAAGGAGATTAAAGGGCTGGCTTGTCCATATAGTCAGCTTACAATGACATTCTTATAGCATGAAGTCTAATGAAGTATCTAGACTTTGGAGGCTTGGTTTCTTAGATATTGTGAGACAATATGCAATTTCCCCATCAGGCTGCACTCTCTTTCCACTAGGGAAAATATTCCACACTTGACATGCACATGGAAAACCTATCCTTGCTGGCTTTTTGCTGGTCAACATTCAAGGGACCGCAGTTAAACCTCAAGCTTCTTGGACAATAGCACATACTCCTGGGGTTGAGCAGTGTATTTTCTCAAAGATCCACTTGCTTGTTCTAAGGCTGGCCATACACTATACAATTTTCTGCCCAATTTCCTTTAGCTTTACCTTCAACTATGTAGTGCAAGAACCTGCCTAATTGGATACAATTGGAAGTGTTGTTAGTTTTGACCTTCTAGTATATTATTATATTATTATTATACAGTATTTATATAGCGCCAAAAGGTTTGCTCAGCGCTGTACATTATAGTGGGGGACAGTACATGAGACAATACAGTAACAAAACAATACACGAGGGGTTTGAGGGCCCTGCTCTTTCGAGCTTACAATCTAGGAGGGAGGGGATACTGGTACAGGAGGAAGTGGCTGTGGAGAATGGAGTGGTAGGAGGAGTGGAGGAGATCGGCTGTTAGGTGAGAGTGGGGTAGGCTTCCCTAAAGAGATGGGTTTTCAGGGTGCGCCTAAAGGTGAGGAGGGTAGGTGACAGTCTGATGGATTGGGGTAATGAGTTCCAGAGGATTGGGGAAGTCCAGGAGAAGTCCTGCAGTCGGATGTGGGAGGAGGAGACCAGGGAGCTAGAAAGTAGGAGGTCTTGTGAGGTTTTTGGTAAATCTAAACCAAAAAGCTCAAGAAAAGTATATTATGTATGGCCAGCCTAAGAAGCCATGTCCTGACTGTGATGCTCAGTGTATTAACACCTCCACCTTTTGGAGCCAGCATTTGCAACACAGCAGACGACTGCTTTTTGTAATCTCCAGACACCAACCCCCACGTTGAACAACCAACAGGCTCCTTACTTAAACCTTCTTGTATCACTTGCTGCCATTGACACTGGCACAACAGAGAAGCTACACTGACCACTCATTGGTCACGTAAGCTGGTAAAAAGCAGCCAGTTGTCCCTTTACAGCATTAGTAGCTTCGTAGGTAATTTAACTTTAATTTGCCTAGAGTTGTTATTTAACATTTACACCAATGTAGTCATAGTGATAGCATAGTAAAGTAACATAAGGCTGGAAAAAGACAACAAAAAAACATAAGCTCCTTTAGGCAAGTTTCCAACCCAATACACACAATCTGTTGCCATGAATGTAATTGCACTGTACAGGTGAGTGCATGAGTCTATTTTTAACATAGGAAGAAGAGTTTTGTCATTCCCCTAAGAGAGCTCCTAATATAATCTGCCTGGATTTGCCTTGGCATTGCCCATGCCATCATGGCAACCCTTACCGCTTGTGTACGTTAATAGACCTCCTTCTGACAAACACAAGAAATAAAGGGAAATTTATCGCTATGGAATACTACAGCCAAGGGCACTAATTACCAGCATAGCAGGATGCCAGCGTTTGATGCCAAAGGACAGCCTCACATAAATTCTCATTTGAAAGCAGAATGGTTGCTTTGATGTGATTCGATTCCAATGTGTAAATGAATGGGGCTTGTTACTAGAGTGAAACAATTTACCTGTTTCCTAGAATTCCTAGACTCTGCTGCTGTTACATAACCACAGTCATTTATAGCACATTGTACAATAACAGCGGGCCACCGACAGCATACACAGCTGCAGGCCACACAAGCTAGAAACCTTTGCTGCATCAAACAAGAAATGCACAGCAATATATATAGAGAATGACATGTTGCTGAATGCATAAATCCCAACTGGCTCGTTTGGAGCCATGTGCCTCTGTCCCTCTTTCATCCTCAGGCACACAGGGCATAAAAATTACCTCTTTTACAGACGTTTAATGTTTTTTTTTTCAGCCTGTAACACTGCCTCAATGTTACCCTATGGGGTTGATTTACTAAAACTGGAGAGCACAAAATCTGGTGCAGCTGTGCATGGCAGCCAATCAGCTTCTAACTTAGGCTTGATCACTTTTACCCCCTTTCTGTCCAGGCCCATTTTCAGCTTTCAGCGCTGTCACACTTTGAATGACAATTGCGTGGTCATGCAACACTGTACCCATATAAACTTTATAGCTTTTTTTTTGACACAGATAAAACTTGATTTTGGTGGTATTTATTCACCACTGGCTTTTTTTTTTTTTTCCAATATAAATGAAAGTCCAAAAATTTTGAAAAAAAGTGTTTTTCTTATAAACATTTGCAAATAAATAATCTTTCGTCATAAATCTTGGCCAAAATTTATTCAGTTATCTTTTTAGTAAAAAAATAACCCAAATTAGTTTATAACCAAAAATTTTTTTACATTTTTATTTTATTTTTTATATTGTTATTTATGTTTTTTGTTAACATACTGTCACCCTAGCAGTTCAGTGTCACCATAGTGACACTGTACTACTTGTGGGGGGTGATGAAGATTTTTTTTTTACATTGATTGCTTTTACACCCATAAAGGCTGTAAAAGCAATAAGTTCTCTTTCTCTCTGGCTGCATTCTTGCAGCCATTGAAAAATACTGTGTGAGCTGTGATTGGTCACAGCTTGTCACATGGTACAAGGCTGTTGTGAAAAGCCTTGTACCATGTGATCTCTGTGATCATTCACAGATTTCACATGTAGTAATCAATGATGTCAGAAGTGACATCTTGCCAGGGGCAGGCTGTACATTCAAGCACTTGGGCACTGCCCAAGGGCCCGGGCTCAGTAGGGGGCCCCATGAGATGCCCCTAGTACCTTTCATTGGCTTTTTCATAGTCTTTTTTTGGGTGTGGGTGAGGACACAGGTGCCCCATGATCCCCTATTGCCCAGGGGCCCCATGAGTTGTAAGTCCACCCCTGCATCTTGCTTACTATTATTAATGTGATCACTGATTGGCCAATCAGTGATCACACGATCGGGACCTCACACAGAGGTTCCGTACAGTGATCAGTGTTCGTAGGACAAAGCGGGCACTGGATTGCGGTGCCACATGCTCCCAGGGAGCGCACACAGACTAAAACGGCGGGTGCCGTTTATGAATGGCAACCTACCCCTGCCCATGTATATAAACGGCTGGACGGGAGCAGTGCAGTGGTTAAACTTTGACCAATAAAACTGGAATCTAATTGGTTTCTGTGCAGAGCTGCACTAGTTTTTGCACTTTCCAGTTTCAATAAATCAACCTCATTGGCTTTTACAGGTTTTTTCCAAGAGGAACATTTACAGATTTAAAAAAAAACATAACCAGAGCGTTCAGAAGAGCAAAAATTAAGCAAAAATGTTTTTTTTTTCTTATTAAAGTGATACTAAAGTCTTGTTTAAAAAACAGAATAACAAACATGTCTTACCTGTTCTGTGCAGTGGTTTTGCACAGAGCAGCCCGGATCCTCCTCTTCTAGGGTCCTCTGCCGGCACTTCTGGCCCCTCCCTCCTGTCAGGTGTTCCCACAGCAAGCAGCTTGCTATGGAAGCACCCGAGCAGGTGTGCTTCTGAGCCGCGGCTCTGCTTGTCCATTCATACACAGAGCCGCGGCTCAGTCACGCCCCCTCCCTCTCCTGATTGACTCACTGGCTCCGATTGACAGCAGTGGGAGCCAATGGATCCCACTGCTGTTTCAGAACCAAGGCTCTCGTGGACATCGGGATGGGGCTCATGTACATGTTAGCAGGGTGCTGGGGGACTGCTACACACAGAAGGTTTTTTACCTTCATGCATAGAATGCATGAAGATTAAAAAAAACTTGAGCCTTTAGAACCCCTTAAAATTTTCCTTACACACAATTGGGTATTCTTTGCAAAGCGTAATTTCATCACAATCTCACTATACTCTGGGGTAAATACCATTGCAAAGTGTGATTTCCCTTGCAAAGTGAATAGTCTATTTGCCTTTACTAAATCAACCCCTGTGTGTAAGGAAACCAATAAAAAGTATGGCTTCGCAGCCTGCAAGGTAATAGCAATTGCCTTTTTTCTCTCTTCACAGAATATCTCTAAAGTTTAATTCCATTACATATTAAATGTTGTTTTTTTTTAATGCAAGCAGCAAAATTTCTTACATTTGACTTGGTATCAACCTCTTGCAGTTTCTGTACTGCTGAGCTCAAACTGAGGGGGAAAGAAGCAGCACAATGAGATCAGTTGTGCTGCAGTGCATGCTAACAGAAGGAGAGAGCAAAGTGACAGAGAGGAGTTCATCTGTCTGCAGCTTCTCCTTCCACTTTCTAATCACAGGGTTGGGTTGAGGAGTGGACCTGCATGTGTAACTTAACTGCAGCAGGGAAAGATCAATTCTCCTGCCCGAAAGTGGTACAGCAGAGCTGTGCACTCTCAAAACTGGATGGATTGAAATGCAAATCCTGTGTTTGTACATCATCTATGTATTTAGCTGTTTATCTGAACTTTAGTTTTAACTGGTGTCAGAATAAACTGATGTTAGAATGTCTGTGCCATTAGATTGTAAGCTCTTCTGGCACAGGGATTTAACTAGTAGATAGTAAATATGAATGCTAAAACCCAGCGTTATATGTTAGTAATACATAAATATATTATTTAAATAAATGTAAAACTGGTCCTTTTGGGGCTCCCAACTCAAGTCTGGCCTTGCTGAAGGCTTCTGGTGGCCTTCTAGAGACTAACATAGCTACATATCTTATGCCTCTGATATGTTGGCCTATGGCACCTAATGTTCAAGTGTGTTTTCTTCTTTTCTTGTTATTTTACTACTATCATGCTTTATCAAAATAAAATGGGAAAAATCTCTAAAGGAAAGGTTTACATTTCCAGTAACAAAGATTCCATCATCTATTTACCCACCTCCGGTCAATGTACTGCAGACAGAATCTATATAACCTACACTCACAGCATTGAATCCAATAAGCACTTTTTAACAAAGGCAGTTTAATATCTCAGCACCTTCAACATTGCAATGATTTTCTGAACAGCCCTAGGTGTCATAACCCAATGTTTTTGATCATTTATCAATTCGGAATGTAAAATTGCTATGGAAACAACAAAAAATCCTGTTGATTTATATAAGATGAGCAATTTATGCAGACTATGAAGATGCTTTTATATTGTAGGCATGGAGGAAGGCACTGCTGTGGGATCATAAGACAAAGCTTCACATATGAAGCTGCCTGGAGGGCTGTCCAAAGGTGCTGAGGAGCTGACAAAAAGGATAAAGAACATGGATCTCTATAATAATAACCATATGAGTGTAAAAGACATAATATTTGACCTTGCTGATTAGACTGGGAAGACTGGGAGATAAGGCGAAAAGAGGACACTGGTGGTGTTGAAATGAGCTTAAAGTGACAATAAACCATGTTGTAAAATAAAATCTATTCAAGTATGTATCCTTAACCTCCCTAGTGGTCTGATTATGTCAATATTTCTGTGCTCAAAGCGGTACTTTTTTTGCATGGAAATATGTATTTTTTTTATTGTAAGCCTGTAATTTTTAGGAATAACTCACTGAAATCTGTCCGAACAAGAGTCTAGTAAACACCCCGGGTATGATAAAATTTGAAACACGAAATCATAAATTATAATATAATAAATAATCATAAAAAATAATATAATAATTATAAATTTAATTCAATAATGTAATCAAACCAAAAACACTGAAATTTGAAATATAGCGCCAAGTTCTCACATCACTGAGCAAAGTCGCAAAATCGTTTTCAGTGTCTGATGACAAATTTCCCCATGAATCATTATCACTCAATTCTGCAAGTGGTTCTAATTTGCTATCACTGTTTTTTAGCTGCTCCAAAACCGCTTTTGACCTAAAGGGACACTTTTTGGACGTCATGGACATTTCTCAGTTTCCAGGCAGAAAGAACAGTAAAAATACAGGCAGGGCACAGGACAAAGCACTCGGGACAAAATGTATGTGAAATGCTTTGAAACAGTAATGTTTTACTATGTGATTTTAGTGTATTGAGTGAATGTTCCTTTTAAACTTTTTGAATTTCCCGCCGGTTTGGGCCAACATATGTCTCGACGCTTGCAGGGACCGGAAGACGGATGCCGGCATCGGCCGGAGGAGATGGCCAGGAACGCTGCAGGGGGGGCATCGCGGGAGCGCAGGACAAGGTAAGTGAAACAGGGATCCCAGAGCAACGCTGCAGAGTATTCCCGAGTGTAGCTCGGGGTTACTGCTTTTGGTACTGAAAGTTTACCTCATGCTACACTTGGGAATACCGCCAGGGAGGTTAACCCAAAAGTACCTTCTATTGCTCTCAGCCCCCTCCAAATCTCCAAATTCCCTTTTTTTTTTTGCTGCTGTGATTCAACTGCCTGTTAAAGGGTGTCTACGTTCTCTATGGTACCATTGTATGTAAGAATGTATCTACAATCTCTTGCTTGCTATGAAGATAGACTGCGGACTATAAAATTTGTAATGTGCATAGAGCAATACACATGACCTCAACCGATGTGGAGAAGGTTACAAGAAGGCAGTAAGAAACAATTTCATGATAAAAGATTACAGGACCATTAGTAAGTGGATGTGTATGGATTATTTTTTGGAGACTAAAGATAGGGTTTAGCATAACTTTAAAGCCAAAGTGTACCTTCCATTTTTGTAGGTTAGTCAAAGTTAGGGAGCAGGAAAGGTTGCCTTTATAAAAGTTTTGCTATTTATTTTCTTTATTAGTGCTCTATCGCAGCCTCAAATAGTCCTTCCATAAAACATCCTTCCATAAAACAACCCCGAAGATCAGAACCGCTGCTGTGTGAGCAGCAGTTCAAATCTCCAGCGGCATGATCACATCTGCTTTACTCTTCTCAACAATGTTAATGCTTTACGATGATTTGGGGTTGTGATGGATAACTAATAAAAAAAAAAAAAAAAGATTGAAACATTTACAAAGGTAACATTCTGTTCCCTGGCTTTGACTACCTTATAAAAATTAAGGGTACAATGGGCTTTAAGGAAATAGTCTACCTTTCCCTTAAAAGAAACTTGTCATTACAAAAATCATAGGCTGCCACTTCCGAATGTATTAGTTAACTGACTGTCATGCAGATGCTGGAGTTTCTTTCAGGTACCCTCTAAAAGCTGCAGATTAATTGACTTCTGTCCAAGCTGGCCCTAATGTGTATACAAATTGGTTATGCTCATATCTGATCACATTCTGCATGCCGTTCCAAACCTGAGCAATTGGGGAGGGTTAAAAAAAAAACCTGGTGACCTACCCCATGAAAAAAAAATTACTAAGAATATTCTTTGGAAAGGGCTTTCCAGTGTATCAGACATGATATAAAGAGAGCTGGCCCATAGGATCACACATACGTATACAGTATATATACAGTTGTGTTCAAAATAATAGCAGTGTGTTGAAAAAAGTGAATAAAGCTCAAATCCTTCTAATAGCTTTTATTTCCATACACACAAATGCATTGGGAACACTACACATTCTATTCCAAATCAAAACATGAAAAAAAATATATCAAATTTGTGTTGTTCCTCTAAAAAAATTGAAGAAAAGTGAATATTAGACTGTTCAAAAAAATAGCAGTGTTTGTATTCTTCTTTACAAACTCAAACATTCACTATATAAACTGAAAAATGTTTGAAGATTTTGCTTTCCTTTGAATCACTTAATTAATATTTAGTTGTATAAGCACTGTTTCTGAGAACTGCTGTACATCTGTGTTGCATGGAGTCAACCAACTTCTGGCACCTGTGAACAGGTATTCCAGCCCAGGATGATTGGACTACATGCCAGTTCTTCTCTATTTCTTGGTTTTGCCTCAGAAGCTGCATTTTTGATGTCACCCCACAAGTTTTCTATTGGATTAAGATCCGGTGATTGGGCTGGCCACTCCATAACGTCAATCTTGTTGGTCTGGAACCAAGATGTTGCACGTTTACTGGTGTGTTTGGGGTCGTTGTCTTGTTGGAACACCCATTCCAAGGGCATTTCCTCTTCAGCATAAGGCAGCATGACCTCTTCAAGTATTCTGATGTATTCAAACTGATCCATGATCCCTGGTATGCGATAAATAGGCCCAACACCGTAGTATGGGAAACATCCCCATATTATGATGCTCGCACAACCATGCTTCACTGTCTTCACAGTGTACTGTGGCTTGAATTCAGTGTTACCCCTACTACACCTGCTAGTAAATTATTTGCCATGTAGAAATATAATTTCTACCAAAAACAGTGATTGATCAGGTTAGTGATGTCTGACTGGTATTATTTTGAACACAACTGTACATGCTCATGCTTTAGCTTTAATGCAAAAACCCCACAAAAAAACCAAAAAAAAACAAAGTGCACCAAATATTTATTAAAAGCTGGAATGTGAGGATATGCTCATAACACAATACAACAATGATGGTGTACATGCCCACATGTACCAGTCTAAAAAGCCCAAATATTTTTCTGCAAGATTCTAATTTTAGAAAGGATTTTGACAATACCCTCCCCTCTATTTCAGAAACCAAGGGTAAAAAAGTATGTTCCTAAATTATCTCTGCAGGTTTTTTTTTTGGGGGGGGTGGTAAGGTTTACTTTTTTTTTATGGTGGGCTGCACAATAAAGAATATAATTTATTTATTTTCTTCCTAGTTTCTAACCATTGGTGAGAGAGATTTTGCTTCCAGGTGTAACTGCATTGCGTGCAATGGCTGGTCTATTAGGACTCCAAAGAAACATGACATTTCTGGATGTGAGCTCCATTTTCTGCTACAGACCCAAAATGACTGGAATAATCTGTATGGATAATCAAAAGGCAAAAGAATGCTAAGATTAATTGGAATTGAATTCTGTTCATTAATCAGCGTCTTCCATTTTCCACACATGGGTGCTTCCTAGAAAGTACTGCGTATTCTAGCATGTCCTATTTTTTGCTATATCCATGAAGTCACCGTCTGACTGATTTAAAAATAATCCCCAGCTCATGTGCATTAGGAAAAGCCATTTATTTAATAAAATATTATGACTAGTGGAACATTTGCATAAATATCTATGTAGGTTGAAGGTGATTATTGCAGGCATTGGTTTATTTATTTTAATGACCTCTTGTAGGAACAGTTCGTTAACATGTGACCAATCCCCAACAGTCGACTATGTACTTGGTGCTTGAGTTTGCTAGTTGAGTTAATTTTAGGTAATAGGTTACATTTATGTTTAGGTTAAGGGTTAGGTGGTTAGAGTTAAAATATACACCCCGGATTAAAATGTATGGGCAAGGTTAAGGATCGGGGCTCTTCTACCCTACAGCACTGGAATCCCAGTCAGGACACCACTATGCAGGTTCTCCCTGTACTTGTACGGGTTTCCTTCAACAATCCACAGACATCCACAGACATACTGGTTGGGTAATAGGACTCCTTTGCATATTGGCCTTGATGTGCATACATGTGAGATAGGAACCTTAGATTGTAAGCTCCATGAGATCAGGAACTGCTATAAATGTACAGTGAGTAAATTGTAAGCCTTATATATAGTAAATATCTTTATAAATGAAATGTCCAGCCAAAACCTTTTTATTTAGCTTTGGATAGAGTGGAGAAGTATTAAGATGTCTGTCAGGTCTTACTGCTATCTGAAGTTCCATTAGAGAGATGTCCTCTCTCTTACTGTTGTGGTGACATTGATTTTATCAGGCAGGATGGGAAAGGAGGGAAAAACAGAATCAGAATCAGAAATAAAAATGTTTGCTTTAGTACAGCAAACCCCTGTCACATGTCCTTGCTATCTGTGTACACCTTGATGGAGGTTCCAATTGTTCCCAACGCTCTCCAAAGCTGGAAATTCACTTTTGGTGAGTAAAGAGTCTTTTAATCTTAATATACACTCATTTTAGCTTTTAAGAAAAAACAATAACATAAAAATGCAGCTTCAATTCAGGGCAGAAAGTCCATTTGTCCTTTTAGATGGCACTCATGTTCCAAGCAGCGTTGTTCAATCTCTTCCTGTGAGCCCAGGATGTCAAGGACACATCCCCAAGTGGTACAGTTTCATGCCAACCTTGTCTCACATTATTGTGGCTTTTATTGACCAGAAGTAGATGGAATCATCTTTTTACCAATCTAACACGGCAAAAAAAATATGGTTCCATGATGAAGCCCCATGAGTGGGTTGAAATGCGTTGGCCTAGATAAGTCTGGCTTGAGGCTGCTTTTACAATAGATACTATCAGGCTCTGTGGGATGTGTGACATCTGTGGAATCTTCTGTTTTCCTTTATACTTATGTTCATTGAGCTGAGACAAGCTCCATCCCAGCATGCACTCCTCAGCACAAGTCATCGGATCCGGAGAGCCTGGAGCAGCATCGCTATCATTCAAAGTTGGTTCACAGAAAAAAAAAACAGCACTCTGCAGGTTGGTTGCAGATGCAGCAATCAATGCGATTTCTGCACCCGCAACTGCCCACAGCCTCATCACACTTCTCTTGCGAGACTCGGGGGGGGGGGGGGGTTGGTATTCATTCTGAATGGCTCCCCCATGCATCTCATCCCACGGCACGATCGCGGGTGCTAAAACCGCACAGAAACCGCATGGCCAAAAACGACATGGCCAAAAAGACCTCGTGCTTTCCATGCAGATGCATTTTAGAAAAGGTGCATGCGCCTTTTCCTTGTGTGCACCATGGGCTGAATGGGCTGCTGTGCCCACAAAAACGCGGGCTGCACTAGTGTGAACCGGTCCTTACTGCCTAATTTTGATTTCTGAATTCTGGGGATCAGTTGAACTCATGGATTAGAGATTGCTTAGTTTCTGGTGAATAATTGCAATCGTATTTGTGATTCCCTGTGGCTCAAGTGGCCAAACATGCCCACCAGTGACAGAAATCAGGCCTTGAGATAGGTTACGCAGTCTAAGAGCAGTACATTGTGGGAAACCGGGGAAGTATGTTAATGAAAGGCCAAATGTGTTCTGACCATACCATGGTGACCAGCAAGTCTAATTTAATGGCTTTTTTTTTTTAACCGTGATTTCTTTTCCACATTGGTATAGCACTGACCCATCATACAGGGCTATACAGAGAAAAAAGAACCATTAACATCAGCTGAACTGATGATGATTGAATGACTTTCTAGAAATAGTTGTTTTGTACAGATAGGTCCTCTTCAGCATTAATCTTTTAAAAGATATTCTGATGGATTTTCAGTCCTCCATTCATTATTTAGACTTAATGAATTATGTTACTTTTGCTTTCTTTAGCCTGATGTCGCATCACAATTTATCATAAGGGAAACCGTAAAACAAGGCAATAGTGGTGAGTGGCTTCAAATTTCAGGTTTTATGTGCAGATATTTGCATAATGGATATTAGGACCATATCTTCACATTTTTTAATTTGTATGTAGTGGGTGTGAGGCATTGTAACCTGAATTTCAAAAATGGAATGTGTGGTTAATTTCTTGTAAAGCAGAGCAATGACCCTGGCTAAGCAGATCCTGTGCAAACAGGTGCCTCATTAATAGTGTGTCAATGCTGCAAATAAAAATACAGTAATTCTGGGTAGTGTGATCCGGGTATTGGAACAGGTCCATACATTATCTGCTGGCCATAAAGAAAGCCCAGAGGACTTCCTTTTCTGTTGAGAAAATGATCACTCATTGAATTAAGAAATTTGTTTGTATGGTCAAAGGATCCTAGCGTTCTCATTTATTATGCCTTTCAAGGCTGCCCCTGTACCCCTCAATTATCACAATATATGTTTAAGGCCTATCCAAACCCAAAACCCAAAATATAATGTATTGCGGCCTAATACTGCCAACTGCATTCGTTTTCTTTCGAGTTTTTTTCCTCTATTTTAACCTGGTGATTCTGCCAGTAACACACTTTCAAACTTTCAGTCCTAGGTTGACAATACTCAGTCACCCTTCTGTATGCAGCAACAGAACCAAGGCAGGACTATAGAACCACACTCCTCTACTATTCCCCATCATATAGAGGGACATGGCTCTGTAGTCCTCACAAGATCTGAACTGAAAAAACAAAACACTTTCTATTATATATTTAAAATATTATAATCAAACAAGAGATGGTAACTGTTAGGGTGTACATTAAAGTAGGGAACTGCAAGCATTTTTAGTCAATGTTTTTAGCCTGATGTAACAAAAAATCATTTTCTTTATTTTTGGAACCTCATCATGATGTGGACATCTTTTGATAAGTAGTGCGGGTACATCTCCCTAATGGGAAGCAATAAAAACCTGAAAAGGTGTTCTAACTCTACTCTATCCAAAACTGAACAAGGTTTGCCTTTAGTTATACTGTAACTTTGCCGTTAACTGGTCTTTCTAAGGCGGCATTGAAAAAAAACCAGTGCATTTTATTTAATACTACCAGTTACAGTTCCCATTCCTTTATTTTTTGTGAAATGGTCCAGGTCCTTAGATCCCAGTTTGGACATAGTTTGAAAAGTGTTGTAGTTACACAGAGATTGTTGGATTATTTTGGTGGAGTTTGAGCCCAGCAGAGTGACACAACACAGTATTTAAAAGTCAAGCAAGTTGATCTGTACAATGAGCAGCCCTTCCACTGCTATTAGCTGAAACATCTAAATTTCATGTAAGGCATCATACTAATTATTAATTCAAACTTGGACTAATGTAAACGTTACACTTTATATTAGGTTAAAATAGTATCCACTGTGAGTTCCCCTTTATATCTTCCAGTGTCATTCATTTATGCACAAGAAACCTTAACTACATACAGTAGCACCTTCATAAAAAGTGTTAAAGAATATCTACTTTTACAAATTAATTTTTTACTCTGACTATTCCAATTGCATTTTTCTTTGCTTAGAATTTAAACAATATTAGCATCACAGGCTTTTGAGTCATGTAACAACTGGACTTCAGGTATAACACAAATTCATCATCATGTGCAAAACAGATGTCCCAGAGGTCTTTCCCTGGCATTTCAGTGCAACTTTAGACCTTTTACAGAGATTAAATTAGAAGATTGTAAAAGAAGAACCTTTTAAAATGCGGTTCTGCTATTTTTCCATTGGTTTCATTCCCTAAAGGGAATGTATGGTCTTATTTTATATCATTTATTTATTTGTTGAAAATATTTTCATTTCATTTTAATTACAGTAATATAAAATAATACATATGAATGATCATATTTACCACTTGCAGCCAACAGGTGGCAAGTTATGTTTTCTTTAGGCACAGTTCATTTCATGTTAACATCCCCTCGCTAGATTCTGGCACAGACTATCAACAAACATGCTGGTCATGACAATGCCTAGCCTGATGTGGTGAGAGTATGCAGGCAGTTCCTAGAGGATGAAGGAATTGATACCATTGAATGCTCCCATGCTCATCTGACCTAAATCCAATAGAACACCTCTGGGATATCATGTTTTGGTCCATCCAATGCTGCCAGGTTGCACCTCAGACTGTACAGGAGCTCAGTGATGCCCTGGTCCAGATGTGGGAGGAAATACTCCAGGACACCATCCATTATCTCATTAGGAGCATGCCCAGTGTTGTCAGGCATGCATACAAGCACATGGGGGCCATACAAACTACTGAGTACCATTTTGAGTTGCTGCAATGAAATTTCAGCAAAATAGACTAGTTTGCTGCATCATTTTTTCACTTAGATTTTTGGGGTGTCTGTGAATTCAGTCCTCTGTAGGGTGATCATTTTCATTTCCATCAAACGATGGGGCATCCTTAAGTTCCTAACACATTACCCAGTTCATATCAGTATAGATATCTAGCATGACATTTTTCCCCATTGAGATCTGATATGTTTTCAAAGTGTTCCTTTAATTGTTTTTAGCAGTGTGTATGTATATATATGTATGTAATAAAATATGTAAAAAAAATATAAAAATGAAAAAAAAAAAAAAATAAAAAATATATATATATATATATATATATATATATATACAGTTGCAAGAAAAAGTATGTGAACCCCTTGGGATTAC